>NW_008337804.1:1468453-1472722 GCF_000622305.1 Nannospalax galili | reverse complement strand
AATGTTTTTCACATCTACTAATTATTAAGGAGCAAACTTTTATGCTTTGAATAATTATTTTTTTAATTTTAAAAAATATTAATAACCACATGATTAGAAGAAGCATTCCATTACAGTTTTAGCATATTCAGTAACACACTCCAGAGCAAGGATATATCTCTTTCAAAAGTGGTTGTAAATTTTTAGGTTCACAGTTGAATGAATAGTTATACAATACTGAACTCAGTAAAAACCTGTAATATATAAACTTGCATGCATTTTTAACCTTTAAAGAAGATCCCCATTTCAAGATATGATGTTTCCTACATCTTTTTAAATATTGTTTTTATTTTTTTTAGGAGAAGCATATTAGTACAGCTTTAACATGCCCAATAACAGTTTCCAGAGCACAGACACAGCTCCTTCAAAAGTGGCTATAAAATTTCTAGGTTTGCTGTTGAATCAAAACAGTTATACGATACTGAACTCGGTATAAGCCCTGTAAGACATAAAATTGAATGAGTTTTTAACACTCAAAAAAGATCTCCATTTCATTCTAAAATATACTGTTTCTTAAAGACTCATTGTTTTTGCTACTAACACTAAGACATAGGTGCATGCCTCTCTAATCTGTATGTATCTAGTTATTACTAGTCATAATAATTTACACTCAGATCCTTAGTGCCTGTGTATATCTACAAAGTCATCCAGTAAGTTTCCATGGTAATGTTCATCACCTCTTCTAATTGACATGACTTAAACTTATGCTTCCACATCAAATATAATACATTTTTTAAAAATTTCTTGATTTTTTTCTGTGTGTGTATATCACAAAGAACATCCCAAACCATCTTATTCAACTGTACATTCATTTCCCAGATGGCAACCTCCCATAGCCTCCCTCCCCCGACTAGGGCCCTTGTACTCTGTTATCCCTGTTAGTGTCCACTGTGTTGTCAGCACCATCAGCCATTCCCCACTACTTGTGTATCTGCTGAATCCAGTCAGCCTATCTAGAGTTCTTTGTTTCAGGAAGGTCAGCTGTTCCTCATCTAGCAGCAATCAGTTGTTAGTATTGCTTTAGATAAGATTGGAGTCTGCTGTTTATTTTCCCAGTTCTATGCTGGGAGTTCCTTGGGCCACCCAGGCCAAAAACTCAGAAGAAGGCATCTCCTGTCTGGCATTGTTGCTTGTTGTATAGCCTTTAGCTATACATATGGAATCTTGAAAAATCATATTGGCCCCTTTAATCTTTCATTATACTTTCCCTTTGGGTGTTTAAGGCTATACAGTTGGCCCAAATACACTGATTTATTTTTACTCTTAAGGTCATTTGAGTATCCATTCCTCAAGGGTCACATGGCCTTGGGAGGAGCCCCTGGCTCCTTTCTTTTACCAGTTCTGCCTATGTGAAGATAAGTCAAAGGTCCTACTCGACCATTGCTGGCTTCTCTTGGAAGCATGGAGGAAATGTTTCCTCTGTGTTGACCCTCCTCTTTGTAGAATGGACACTAGTTCATGTCTATCTCATGGGCTCTTCTTGGCCTCCTTGATCAAGAGGAAAGGTGACCAACCACAATTACAGGACATTATGGGAGATGCGCATATTCCCCTGGAACTAGTCGACCTAGGAGGGCAAGGAGCAAAAACTGTCCTTATATCCCTCTGACCAAATTATTATAGGCCTCAAAGTGTGTCTGTTAAACATCCAAGAAGGTAAGTTCTACCAGTCTGGTACTTTTAATTACTGTGTGCCATGTGGATAAATCTTGGGCAAAGACCAATTGTTCTCAGGTAAACCTTACCTAGACATATATTTCTTGATCTGGTATGTATAATTTGTCAATAGGTTGTTTCTGAAACTAGCTAGGTATTATTTGTCTCTTGCATTGTCTAACCCCTCCATCATGGTTTCCCCAATTAAGGTGCCCCCATAACCCCCCTTTATCCCTTAATGATACCCTTATCCTACGGTCCCATCTCTCTTGAGTTCCTTCTTTCAATTTATCCCCTAGGTTCCTCGTATAACCTTCCCTCCCTCTCCCTTAAAATAACCCAATTTTTTTCCATAGCTCCCTTATTAACATCTGTTTCCTATTGTTCTTCTCTTTCAGGTTCTTTCTTTTCCTTTACCTCCCAGGTTCTTTCCATTATCCTGGTTCCTGTATTTATATCTGATTTTACTCACTTTTCAGGATTTGGTTCTAGGATCCACATATGAGGGAGAATATATGTCAATTTTTTTTCTGAGTCTGTGTTACTTCACTTAGTATAACAGTTTCTAGTTCCATCCATATACCTGAAAATTTCATGACTTCATATTTCTTTACTGCTGAGTAAAACTCCATCGTATAAATGAACCACATTTTAATTTTTAACTCTTCAGTTGAGGGACACTTATGTTGTTTCCATCTCTTAGCTATTGTGAAAAGAGGAGCGACAAACATGGGTGTGCAAGTGTCTCTACAACAGGATGAGTTCTTTGGGTATATGCCAAGGAGTGGTATAACTGGGTCAAATGGTAGGTTCACTTGTAGTGTTTTAAGAGTTCTCCACACTGCTCTCCATAGTGGTTGAACAAGTTTACAGCCCTTCCAGCCGTGGATGAGTGTTCCTCTTTCCCCACCTCTTCTCCAATATTTGGTATCATTTGTTCTCTTGATCATAGCCAGTCTGACTGGAGTAAGATGAAATCTTAAAGTTTTCTTAATTTTCATTTCCTTAATTATTAGTGATGTTGAACATCATTTAAAGTACTTCATAGCCATCTTCTTCTTTTGAGAACTCTCTGTTAGCCAATCTTTTGATTGGGTTACTTCTTGTCTTGTTTCTCTGTTTTTTTAGTTTGTTATATATTCTGAATATTAAATCTCTTTCAGATGTGTCACTGGTGAAGACTTTCTCCCAGTCTGTGGGTTTTCTCTTCACTTCACTTGTTGCCTCCTTTGATGTACAGAAGCCTTTTAATTTAATGAGGTCCCATTTCTTGATTCTTGACTTTGTTTTCTGAGCAATTGATGTCCGGTTTAGAAAATCCTTTCCTAAACCTATATCTTCTAGGTTTTTGCCAATGTTTTCTTTTAACAGTTTCAGAGTTTCATGGTTTACATTGAGATTTTTTATCCATTTGGAATTGACTTTTGTGCAAGGTGAAAGCGTTTAGTTTCATTCTTCTACAGGTGGAGATCCAGTTTTGACAGCACCATTTGCTGAACATGCTGTCTTTCCTCTAGTGAGTGTTCTTGACCCCTTTGTCAAATATCAGGTGGCTGAAATTGTATGTATTCATATTTGGGTCTTCAATTTTGTTCCATTGATCTATGGGTCTATTTTTGTGCCACTATCATGTTGTTTTTATGACTATGGCTGTGTAATACAGCTTAAAATCTGGTATAGTAATCCCCTCAGTGTTCAGGGTTGCTTTGGCTACCCAAAGTCTTTTGTGCTTCCATATGAATCTGTGGATGTTTTTTCCCAATACTGTGAAAAATATCAAGGGAATTTTTATTGGCATTGCATTGAATCTGTAAATGGCTTTTGGTAGGATGGTCATTTTCACAATATTAATTCTTACAATCCATGAACATGGGTGGTCCTTCCATCTTCTGATGTCTTCCTCAATCTCTTTCTTTAAAGACTTAAATTTTTAATTGTAAAGTTCTTAATGTCTTTCTCAGGTTTATTCTGAGATATTTTATTTTTTCTGCAGTTATTGTGGAGGAGAGTATTTCCATCTGCTCTTTCTCTGATCGCTTGTTATTGGTATATAAAAACGCTACAGACTTTTGTATGCTAATTTTGTAACCTGCAACTTTACTGAACATGTTAATAATTTCTAGGAGTTTTCTGGTGGAATGTTGGCCTTCTCTTAGATATAATATCATATCATCTGCAAAAAGTGATAATTTGATCTCTTCTTTTCCAATTATTACTCCTTTAATTTCCTGCTCTTGTCTTATTGATCTTGCAAGAGTTTCAAGCTATGTTAAAGAGAAGTAGAGACAGTGGACAGTCTTGTCTAGTTCCTGATTTCAATGGGAATGCTTCCAGTTTTTCTCCATTTAGAATGACGTTTGTTGTGGGTTTGTTATATATGGCTTCAATTATGTTGAGCTATGTTCCCTCCAGTCCAATTCCCTCTAGGACATTGAATATAAATGGATGTTGAATTTTGTCAATGGCCTTCCCTGTATCTATTGAAATGACCATGTGTTTCTTGTCTTTGAGCCCATTTATATGATTTATGACATTTATTGACTTACATATATTGAACCATCCCTGCATTTCTGG
>NW_008337804.1:1458802-1468385 GCF_000622305.1 Nannospalax galili | reverse complement strand
CTCATTTTGGTATTAGAGTGATGTTGGCTTCATAGAGGGAATTTGGAAGTTCTCCCTCCATTTCTATATTTTTGAATAAGTTAAGTAGTATTGGATATAGATCTTTTTCTTAAATAGCTGTTAGAATTCTGCTGTAAATCCCTCTGGTCTTGGGCTTTTTTTATTTGGGAGGTTTTCTATTTCTGTTTCAATTTCTTCCTGTGTTATGGGTCTGTTTAAGCTGTTAATCTCTTCTTGGTTTAGTTTTGATAGTTCCCATGCCTTTAGCAGCCCTGGAGTCCAGGAAAGAGGCTAGGGGTGTTGTGCAGCCCAGGGAAGCAGAGGGAGATGAGGCTGGTATGAGGCCCAGAGGGCTCCTGGGGACCTTGAGAATGTACTGGGTCCTTCTTGATACAGACAATCAGGAAGCAGTGGTAGGCCCGGGCCAAAAGGTCAGCCCTGGGGTCCAGGAAAGAGGCTGGCAGGTTGTGGAGGCCAGGCAAGTGGAGTGAAGTGAGGGCGGGATCGGGCGCAGAGGGCTCCTGGGGACCTGGAGAAAGAACTGGGTTGGTCTGGATGCAAAGAATCAGGGAGAAGTGATGGTTCCAAGGTGTCTGGGGTGCCAAGACAAGGAATGGGACAGGACCCAGGCTAGGAGGAGAGATGGATGGGGGAGATGGGGTGGTCAATGAGGCTGGGGAGTCCAGGTGTGGATGGTGCCTTCGACCTAGCCTGGAGAGAGGCAGGTGGGTCCTGCAGGCCCAGGGAAGCAGAGGGAGGTGAGGGCGGGACCTGGCCCAGAGGGCTCCAGGGGATTTCGAGATGTACAATTGTCAATTTAAAAAAAAAATTCTTGCAATTATATAATATCAGCTTATATGCATCAAAAGTATACTGTTTGAAAACTTAATGATTTCATATATTGTCATTTTCTGCTATTATTAATAATGCCTCCTTTATTATTTTTTTTTTTGCTTTTTGTACAGCATAAATTGATTTTAAGAACCCCTCCCAATCCACATTTCCCCTTATTGCACCCCAATCAACTTAATGTACTCTATATTACAGATATGATAAAACCTATAGGGTCTAAGTAGTATCCCCAAATGTCCTTCAGTGTGGGTCCATCCACTGGACCCTGGTTAACTTACCAGAAGTCCCATACTTGAAAGAGACTCTCACTAACCCTTCCAACAGACATTTATTTAAACACTCCTTTAGGAGGGGTTGGAGCTTCTTATGCACTTCGTCATGTCAATGTTTTGATTTTTTTCTGATTTCAGCTTGAATGGGACTTAGTATACTGTCACCACTGCTATGAATTCATATGAGTAACTGACCAGCTGTCAGAAAAATCTGTTTCCTTGTGGTCATCTACCACCTCTGGCTCTTACAATCTTTCTGCCGCCTCCTTCATGATGATCCCTGAGTTTTGAGAGGCAGAAGTTTGATGTAGGTGTTTTATTCAGGGATAAGCGCTCTTCAGACTCTTGTCCTCTACACATTATTCACTTGTGGATTTCTGTGTTAATCACCACCTGTTGCATAAGGAAACTCCTCTCATAAAAGTTGTGAGATACATTAATCTGTAGGGATGACAATAAGTCATTAAGAGTCAGTTTAATATAACCAGTAGAAAACAAGTATTGTTTTCCCCTATGTCTAGCCTCAGGTTCCGAAGCCTGATATCAATGTCCGGTATGGGCTCCATCTTAGAAAGTGGACCTTAAGTTACAATATAGAGTTGTTGTTTACTTCCATAATATTTGTGCTACTATCGCACCAGTGTCCATATCTTGTCAAGCCAGTTATTATTGATTCACTGGACTCCCACCTGGGAAGGGCTGATGATTTTTTTTTCCTTCTGATAGCATGCATATCATCTGCTAGCACTATAAATTGTAGCTAGTGGAGGTGAGGTTATAATGTCAGAACCAGCTTGATTTCTCCTTGTTTGTCTTAAAGCTCATGAATGTAGTATTTTCAGAAATCGGGCAATGCCCCATTATTATGACTCCTTTTAATCTCTTTAATTATATATGTCTTTAGTTTAACAAGCTACTATAGCTGGGCATGGTAGCGCACACTCTTTTAAAAATATTTTATTTTTATTTTATGTGTATGAGTGTATTGCTTGCATGTAGGTAAGTGCAACATTGTCATGTAATGCCCACGGAGGACAGAAGAGGCCATCAGATCCCCTGGAACTGGAGTTACAGACAGTTGTTAGCTGCCATGTGGGTGCTGGGATTCGAACTTGGGCCTTCTGCAAGAACAATCAGTGTTATTAACCACTGAGCCATTTCTCCAGCCAAAGAGTGAACGCTTTTATTCCCAGGACTCTTGAAGAGGAGGCAGATGGATCTCTGTGAGGACAGCCAAGTCTACATAATGACTTCCATGCCAGCTGGGGCTACTGGGAAAACCTGTCTCAAAAAATTTACCCTTAAAATTCATGCTTAAAGTGTTCATTATGTATCCAAATTATCTATTCTCCTAAGACACATCATTTAATTTTGCTATTGTTGGTGTGTCTGTGTGTTTTTTTGTGTGTGTGTTGAATGTGCATTAATGTGCAGTTTTATCCTTTTCCTTTTATAAAATGTTTTAAGATGTGAATATACTATAAATAAACTCCATTTTCATTGAGCATGCTGTTTTTTTTTTCCTAGTTCTTTGTGTTGGTTTTAATAAATAAGGAACACACATGCATACATTTCCTGCTGTGTATTTTTATGCTTAGGAGTCCTTTGTAATTAGTACACCAAATGCAATGTAATGTTGATAGTATTTTCAATGAGATTTTATGTCATACTTCTCCCAAGAGTGCATGTGAGGCTATTAATAAATATTTGATTAGATTCCCTCCTAATATGCAATTTTTCAGATGTCTCTGAACAAGCAGGTATAAGGCAGCATCACAGTGTGGCTTAATTTACATTTTCCTGGTAACTCATTAGAATTCTTGTTGACTCAACATTTAATATTTTTTCCTGTTGTTTCTTTTGTTGTTGATTTGCTACTGCTTTGTATGGTTTGTGTTTTATGGTTAATCATAGAATTTTTGAATATATTTAGAAAACATTATTTTCACAATAGGAAATTCTATTTACTTTAATCATATTGATTTGTGAAAATTTCATACATGTGTACTGTGTTTATTTCATTTCCAGCCCCCCTTCCACCCTTTAACTCTGCCCATGTTATCCTCAATCTCTCTCCATATCCTCCAACTTCCCCTTAATTAATAACTATTTTTACATATATGCATACGTAAGCACCCTTCAGTGTGGATTTAGAGTTGCCAGTATATATGTGTGTTTAAGGATGACAATATGTGTTTGGCTAATCTACCAGGTTGCTTGTCCCAAAACAAAAACAAACAAACAAAAAAAACTGGTGCAGGCATTGTGGAAATTAGTGTGTAAATTCCTCAAAAAAAGATTTGATACAGCCATACCACTCTTGGGTATAAACCCCAAAGACTCTATACCCTACCACAGAAGTATCTCTTCATCCATGTTTATTACTGTCCTTTTCATAATAAGATGAATACAAAATCCTAGTTGCCAATTAACTGACGAATGGATAATGAAGTTGTGGTACACAATGGAGTATTAATAAGCACTTTAAGAAATGAAATTCTGAAATTTGGAGGTGTCACCGGAGTTCTCTCTGGGTCTCTTGCACTATCAGACTAACCATATAATATATTTATATGTGAATTTATTATATTTTATATCTTGGGGCTGGGGAGGATGGAGAAACTTACAGAGACTAACACCCAGCACTAGCACTCAGCTCTGCATGGCAGGCCGCAAACATTCCATCTTACTTCCCACCCAGAGCCCACAGGCTCTGTTATTTTTTGCCCAGCTTCTTGGGTCTGCAGTCTTGTTCCAGGTCGGTAAATGCCCCCTCTCATGTAGAGTTAGATGCTGCCCTGCTTTCTCCCTGCTTGCCAGCTTGCATTCCAGGCCACTCATGGATTCTGTCCCAAATGGCTCCCAAAAGCCTATATGCCAACAAGTGGTACATCTGGGTAATAGTGCAAATCTACTTTTAGCTTTTCGAGAATTCTCCTCACTTATGTATATATTGTCTGCACCAATTTGTAATTGTATCAGCAATGAAGATAGTTCTCTTTTCTTGCATTCTTGCCAGAACTTGTGTCAGTTGTTTTCTTGAACTTAGCACTTCTGAATGGGACAAGAAAACCTGAAAGCAGTTTTAATTCATCAGTATATATAGAATTAGAGACTGTGTATTGTTCAGCTCTAATAAGGACGTCGATTTTCAAGCTTTTCCCTCTAAGGTTCAAAGTCAATGTAGAAGAGATGATGGAAAGATTGTCAGAGCTGGATGACTGCTGAAAAAAAGTATTTTATGTACATGGCCTTTGTAGTCATGAGCTTAGGGAGCCTGTGACTGCATAAAAATACCTACAAACCTATCCAGACAAATCCAAGCAAGGATGTGGGATGGAATCATGGAAATCTCACCCTTCCATGAGGAACTATTTGTAATTGATGAGTTCAGGGGGAGGTAGTGTTTCAGAATAACTATTCCTTGTCTTTATCTCTAGCATAGATTTTCATAAACTTTCAAAATTATGAACACAGCATTAAAGAATATATATAGGAAATTGCAAATAATTAGATACTACTTTTTTGAAATGTAATAACATTGTTCTATTGAGTTTTTCTATGATTCTTTGTATAAAATGGGAAATAATTATAGTAGTCCATGTGAAGGATTTGATATCTTTTAAGTTTTTGTCACTAAATCATGTTTATGTATCAGTATGCCTATTTTCAATCCATTTAAATGTACATCCACAGACTATTTACCCATATTTATTTTCCTTTAACATTTTTCTTAAGAAAAAAATGTAATTAATTCACAGGAAGATACAAAATAACAGAGCAAGACCCTTTAGCTTTTGTTTTCTTCCCTGTTGTGGCATTAACTCATGTAACTATAGGGAAATGAAAATTCAAGGAAGTAATCCTATTATAATTGACAGAATTTATTTAAATTTTGAATATTTTACATGCATTAATCTCTTTATATATGCTTTATCTTTTCCATAAATGCCTCGAGCAATGCAATCAAAATAAAGAATTGTTCCTTTATCAAAAAAATATTTTGCTTGTTAACTTTTGTAAATTTGACAGAAACTTGAAACTCTTGGGAAATGAGAACCATAACTGAGGTATTTCTTCCATTATATTGCCCCTTGGATAGGTCTGTGGGATCCTTCTCTTGATTACCAATTGATATAGGAAGACCCAGTGCTATCCCTGGGACAAGTGAACATAGGCTATATAAGAAGTGTAGCTGTTCCAGCCAGGAAAACAAGCCAGCAAGTAAAATTTCACCATTGCCTCTATCTCAGTTTCTGCCTCCAGGTTCCTGACTTACTTCCCTCAAAGATGCTCCATGACATGGATGTATAAGACAAAACTTTTCAGCCCAAAGTTTATTTTTGTAATGCTATTTATCACAGCACTTAAATTTGTATCAGAGAGTGGGATATTTGCTATGAAATATCTGACCACCTTGGGAGGGGATTGTGGAAGTTTTGATACTTTGAGATGGACTCAGAGTTTAATAGGCTGCTCAATGGGAGTTTGAAAGGTAAGAAAGCTAGAGAAATACAGACAATGGAGACTTGGCTTGTGAAGTTCCAGAGTGAACTTTGAGAGTTCTTTAAAGACTCTGTTGTGCTGCTTGCATAATAATTTTTATTAAGAAACTGCTTTCTAACCAGTTGGGACTGAAGAATCTGCTATGATTAAGAAGAGACCAACACCACTGAAGAGAAACATTTGCTTTTGAAGGACAATTGATCTGGCTAGCTAGATCTGAAAAATCAACTGTGATTGCTATGAAACCACCGAGGAAAAATTCTTTGGAAAATATTTCTTCCCTGTATGCACAAAGAAGCTGTGGTTCATTCAGAAGGGGCCAAAACTGCATCTAAAATTCTTTGGAAAATATTTCTTCCCTGTATGCACAAAGAAGCTGTGGTTCAGAAGGGGCCAAAACTGCATCTCAAGCGGGCAGTCAAACTTCATAATGTGTAAGAGCCTACTGGTTTTAGAGGCATGAGGGCAGTCAAACTTCATAATGTGTAAGAGCCTACTGGTTTTAGAGGCACGAAAGCTGCAGAATGAAGGAGTTATGAAAAGTAGCTGAGGATTGGCACCTTGTGGCATTGAGTTCCTGAAGAAGTCAGGATGAAATCAATGAAGGTGTAGCCTCAACATATTGGAGATTTCAAAGTAGAGGAAGGCACAGAGTGAAGCCATCCTGAGATTACCAGATAAACTGTTCTGCAAATGATAGAGATGGAGAAGTGGAGATTCCCAGGCCTTTTGTATCCCAGAAGATGGTGCTTTCCAAATGGAAAACACTGAGGTATATTACTGTGAAGTGAAATTCACTTCTGGGAGGCCCATTCTCTCGGCTCCTCTCTGTGTGAGGCCCATTGCAAACTTTTCCCACCCACCCCATGCTGTTCTTATGACAAAGAAGGCCGAGTTTCCTTACAGTTTATGATGTCCAGGATTGGGGGGGGGGATTACTTACAAAGGGATATACCTATAGAATTTTTCCTTACAGCTCAGCTTGGCTTTCCAGATTCAAGGTCAGTCCCCCCATCCCTCGACAAGATGGGGAAAACTCCTCTTGGTTTCCCAACTTCCTCCACGTCTGTCCTTAGATGCTTCCCCTCATGCAATTGAAGCTGACCAATTAGGTGGGAGAGGTGACTGTCTCCCTTTCTTTCTATTGAATCTCTTAGGGTTCAGACATTCAGACCTTGCTAGTTCTTTTGGAGGACACAGCTATTCAACACTCTACCTCTTCTTCTGGTTCACACAGTCTTTTCTGACTCTCTTCCGCAAGAGTCCCTGAGCCTTGGAGGGGGTGATAGATGCAGGATAATCTTTTTTTTTTTTTTTACCGTGGCTAGCAAGATATTGAGCTCTTGGTCTGTCTCATCATTTGTTCCCAAGATGTGGTTGTTGATCCATCTCAGTGGTGTCTCTCCTGCTATAAAGACAAATGAAAAGAAGAGCGTCTAAACAAACATTGATTGTAAGATACCTTAGCAGGTGTATAATACTGGCACCACCCCCAACCAGGGATCCTAGACTGTATAAATAGCTAAGAAAGTCATGGGTAACAAAACAATAAGTAGTATCCCTCTATGGTCTCTTCTTTAGTTCCTGCTTCCACATTCCTGCATAAATTCAGAGCTGAACTATGACATGCATATGTAAGGCAAAGATACCTTTTCCTCCCCAAGTTGTTCAGGGTCTTTCATCATAGCCGATTGGAACCAAACTAGAGCAATTATGATGCTTTATAATCATGGTCATACCTGTTGTCACTCTTGTAACATTTGTTCACAACTGTTGTGCTCTCCAACACAGTTTAAAAGTTCCAAGCATAGTATATAATGAGAATCAGAAAGTTTAAGTTTTAGTGCTTAATTTTTCAGAAGAATAATTCAACCGACATGTGTCAATTTTAATAGTGCATCTAAGTAGTAGAAAATATTTCATCATGGTAGATTTATTGGTTTTTCTTAGTGTAAAATTACAGAATATAATTTATGTCAATTCTGTATTTCAATACATCTCAAATAATGTATAAATGTCAGTCTCAATTATTGTTCTTTTTTATCATTTTAATATACTGTTTAGATGTGTTACAAGTCAATCGGGGAGCTGAGATATGGCTCCATGGTTAAGAGCAACTGTTGCGCTTGCAGAAGACCCAAGTTTGTTTCCCAGTACTCACATCATGTGTCTCAAAACCATGTGTAAATTTAGTTGCAGGTAATAAACACCCTCTTCTGGCCTGCTGGCTAACACCTGCTTACTAATAATGTCGATATAGAAAAACACTCACACATATATGCACATAGATAAAAAGACTTTAAAAAAATGAATAGATGGCTGGGCGTTGTGGGACATGCCTTTAATCCCAGAACTTGGGAGGCAGAGGCAGGCGAATCTTTGTGAGTTCAAGGCCAGCCTGGTATACATAGTGAGTTCAGGTCAGCTGGGACTTCAAGGAGACCATGTCTCCAAAAATAGAAAAAAAAAAAAAAAAAAAAAAAAAAAGAATAGATGAAAATTTTTTGAATTTGCTTTTATCATATCACAACATTAAGACTTTCAAATACAGTTATTTTCCAAATTTTTGCTCAATACTTCATTCTTCCTGATGTTTCAAATGCTCATTTAAAATAATTTTTTGTCCTTAAAAATATTTAAATTTTCTGGGCATGGTGGCACACGCCTTTAATTCCAGCACTCAGGAGGCACAGACAGGCAGATCTCTGTGAGTTCAAGGCCAGCCTAGTCTACATAGTGAGTTCCAGGACAGCTGGAACTACAGGGAGACTCTGTCTCAAAAAAACAAAAACAAAAAAAATTAAACTGCAGTGATCCCAGCAGCATCTGTGGCAACTCACTTCTCCTGCAGACTTTCCTGGTCTTCCTTTTGCTTCCTGAAACATGGCCTCTGGTGTGGCTGTCTGATGGTGTCCGTCAAAGTGTTCAGTGACATGAAGATGTACAAGTCCTCAACGCCAGAGGAAGTGAAGACTCACAAGAAGGCAGTGCTGTTATGCCTGAGTAAGGACAAGAAGAACATCATAGCGGAGGAGGGCAAAGAGAATATGGTAGGCGATGTGGTGCAGACTGTGGACGACCCTACACCACCTTCCTCAAGATGCTGCCACACAAGGACTGCCCTTACCTCTCGACGATGTCACCCACGAGACCAAGGAGAGCAAGAAGGAGGACCTGGTGCTCATCTTCTGGGCCCCTGAGCGTGCATCCCTTAAGAGCAAAAGTGATCTATGCTAGCTCCAAGGGTGCCAGCAAAAGAAGCTGACAGGGATCAAGCAGAAATCACAGGCTAACTGTTATGAGGAGGTCAAGGACTGCTGCACCCTGGAAAACTCAGTGGCAGTGTTGTCATCTCCCTGGAGGGCAAGCCTTTGTGAGCTGCCTCCAGCCCCCTATCTGGAGCATCAAGCAGCCCAGCAATCAGCCCAGACCTGCTCCTGGGTATTACGGGCCCATCCTTTCTTGACAGACCAGAGGGGCTGAGGGGAATCCTAGCATGGAGAGGGAAATATCTTCACCCCACTTGCCAACCCCCTCCCCACGTCCCACTCCCGGACCGTCCTCTTCCCTCCATCCTTGTCTGTCTGGCCTTCCCAAACTGCTTTGAAGCAGATCAACTTCCTCCTCAGACACAAGTTGGGTGAGAGCCTGTTTTTTTTTTTTTGATAATCCCTACCCCTCCTGGTCCCGTGCTTGTCTATTTATTTGTGTGTACATAGAATGTTGTAGAAATGACCCTCCCCGGGCAAGCTGCCTACTTTCCCTTCTCTCCCTTCTCCCTTGGTCTTGCCCTGTTGTGAAAGCAGGGCCAGGAAGGACCTTCAATTAAAAAAAAGTAAAAAGAAAATAAAAAGGCTAATTAACATATGTATATATGAGAACTTCCCCCCTAAAGTGTGTGTGTGTGTATATATATATATATATATATATATATATATATAGAGAGAGAGAGA
>NW_008337804.1:1446864-1458656 GCF_000622305.1 Nannospalax galili | reverse complement strand
GATAACTGATTTCACTTTAATTCCTGATAGATATTTTTGGTGGATATAATTTTTCAATGTAGTGTTTGTTTTATTATGTCTTGATTTGTTTGGATTTGTTTTACATTGTTTTCAGGATTTGAAAAATGTTATGCCATTTCACATCTGTTGATATTTTTCATGTAAAAAATGGCACTTTGTTATTATTCTTCCTTTCAGGTAAGGCTTTTTTCTGTAGATACTTTTAGGATTTCTTTTCCTACTGATGCCACAGTGATATTTGTACAGAGGGCATATGGCTTAAGCCCCAAATAAGGAAGCACTTGAAACTTGGCAGAAAATTTTTGTGCTATAGTTTAAGCGCTCATGCCCCTGCCCCACCAATCGAAACTCTAATAACCTATGCAATGAGTGCATTTACTTGAAATATCTAGGAGATATGTGAGTCACGTGGAGGCTGTTCACATTACTATGATTTGTACAATCACATCATAGGGAGCTGCTTTTAAGCAGGTGCAAGAAGGCAACATTCTGAAGCGAGAAAGAGTCCTCCATAAAGCCTAATAAGGCTGGCATCCTAAACAGACTTTTCAGTCTCCAGAATTTTGAGCCACAAATTTCCGTATGAAGTACCTGCCCCACCCCAATATATCATATGTTGTTATAACCACCTGAGCTGATAGAATGGGCTAACTCCTGGATAAGAGAAAATTCTGAACTGGAGTCTGAGTATTTTCAGAT
The DNA here is from genome assembly GCF_000622305.1 of Nannospalax galili. Lineage (NCBI taxonomy): Eukaryota > Metazoa > Chordata > Mammalia > Rodentia > Spalacidae > Nannospalax > Nannospalax galili. Next base: position 1,457,936 of record NW_008337804.1, on the reverse strand, counting down.
TCAAATGTTATAATTTTAATTGTTAGTTTATAATATCATAGTTTACTTATTTTTCTATAAAAAATCTCTGACATTAAATTAGAGACGCTATTTCAAGTTTTGTCAAGATTCAGAGAAAAACTTACTGGAAGACCATCTTGGATCTGTCCTGTCTACTTCTTTTTAATCAGGAAAGAAGAGTCACTTTGTTAGCTGGTAGCTTAGAGTTTGTCGACTGATACTGGCCCTCACCATCCCAGAAAAACTTTCATTTGCTCATGTTCTCTGCTTCCTCTAAAATTTTATCAGTAACTTTTCTCCTAAACTTCAAGTTGTTTGAGTTGGGGAAATTACAGCATTTTAATAAATGCCATATTTAAATAAATGTGCATATGTGCACACACACAAAAAAATTTATATAACAAATTGTGATGGAGCATATTAAAATAGTTTAAACAATGTAGAAAATAGTACCAAATCACTAACCATTAGTGAACTATTAACATTATTAAACAACCTAAATTCAATCATAATCAGTTTCATTTTATGAAAAAATTAAAAGCATAAAGTATTTATGGTCACCTTTTTCTTATTTAAATTATTAAAAGGTTTAAATGAAAACATTATTTTTCTCTAGTTGTACTAGATATTACTGAGGTATGAATGAAAACTTAGTTCAGAGGGCACATGAGTTGCTTAGGATAGATAGTAATTCTACTATTTTAATTGATATGGGAGGCAAAGGTAAAAATGAGTTCAAACTAGTAACACTAACCTTGGTTATAATTCTTAGAAACGTAGATTTTGAAAATAATATCTTACAAATTGTAGGCACACATTGACCTCACAGAACAGGTCAAATATGTGTGACAATTTTAATCAATTGTAATGTTCACAATTTCATTTTCAAATATTCCTTTTGAATCTGCTTTGCACATTAACTCTGAGTTTTCTCCAACTGAGAATATTTCTCATATTTTGCATAATTTTAGAGATGCAGTAACTAATTCATAAAGCAAGTAGACAGAAAAAGTTGGACTTCAAAGAATTTCTCTAAAGAGTGCTGAGATATTGCTTTCTTCAGCAAATATTTACTACAAGAAATGAATTATTCACAGAGATAGGAGCCACATGAGTAGTGACTGGCAGCAGAACTCCACCTAGTGCTGTGTGCATGAGCTTCATACTAATGAGAACATACACTTCCTTTTCTTCTCTCTGATTATCTTCCTTTACTGTCATGCATTAAGAAAACTGGTAATTAGCTGTCCTTCATTAGTATTTGCTTCTGTTTTATTACCCTTATTCACGCTAATGAAATCTGATATAAAAATGCACAGCCTTCAAAAGCAATCATTTTGAAAGTATTAAAATAGCAAGCTTTTAAGTGCAAGCCCAGTCTTTTAATTTATTTGAAAGTTGATGATGAAAATATTTCATTGTACAAAAAAGAGTTACACTTTTAAAGAATCATCAATAGCTACATTCAGGCAAGGACAGCATTATCATGGGTATATATTTCATTCTTCAAAGGTTGTAAAAGCAATCAGTGCATAAATACAGAAATGATAGTCATAGAAAAATGCAGAAGTTATTGAAATCTCACTCCATTTTTCTAAATTACTTTTACCTACATTATCTCTCCCTGTTTCAATGAATGATTCCATATATCACATTTATTGATCTACTTTTTCTCTTGAACAAACACATAAACTTGAGCAAATCAACCTCTGATGGGCCATTATGAACACTGTCCCTGTTCTAGCTTGTTTCTCCATTGGTATGACAAAAAACTCTGACCACTACCAACTTGTGGAGGAAAGGGTTTATTTGTCTTAAATCTCCAGGTCACAGTTCAACAAGGAGCCCAAGGTAGGAACTCAGGGCAGGAACCTGGAGGCAGGAGCTAGAGCACAGGCCATTGAAGAATGCTGCTTACTGCTTACTTGCTCCCCTGGCCCCTCCTCACCTTGCTCTCTTATCCAACACAGGCCCACCTGCACAGGGGTGGCACTACCCACAGTTGGCTGGGCCCTCCCACATCACTCAACAATCAAGAAGATGCCCCACAGACATGGCCACAGGCCAGTCCTATGGAGGAAATTCCTCAATTGAGGCTCCCTCAACCCAGATGTGTCAAGTTGACACTAAAGCTATCCAGCACAGTCCCCAATAAGAAAAAAAATAGAAAACATTTTTATGTTTCATTTTGTCACCATGATATTTATTAAATTATGAAGTAGTATTGATTTAAAAATTTACAGAAAATAAGAAAATGTGCATTACATTTTTTTTTTTTTGAGGCAGGGTCTCCCTGTAGCCTTAACCTGTCTGGAACTTGCGATGTAGACCAAGCTGGCCTCAATCTCACAAAGAGAGCCTCTGCCTCCTGAGTACTGAGAATAAGGAAAAGACATATACCACCACCACATTAACTTATTCTAAGTACGAAAAACATATTATTATGTTTTGCTTTTATTTTGCTGTTTGGGGGGAGGTTTAGATCTTTATTTTATTTTATTTTTTTATTTTTATTAGTTCACGGAGGGTTTTAGACAGTCAGTTTTGATCATATTCAACCCTTTCCCAATCTCCTTGCAGGTCCATGGCCCTCTTCCTTACCCACACAGTTCTGTTCTCTTGTACACTTTTCAACCCATCGTATCTAATTGGTGTTGCCCATACAGTTTTGAGTGTAGGTCCATCCCCTGGAGCACGATCAGTATACCCAGGATCTTACATTAAAGAAACCTAACTTTCCTTATCCCAATAGTTATTGGTTGCTAATAACTCTTTAGGCAGTGTGGAACCTTTATCCCATCCCCATTCTGGGATTTTTTCTGGCTTGAGCTTGAGGAAGTCTTGTGTGTGCTGTCACAACAAATGAGATTTCATCAGTGCAACTGTTCTGTCATGTTCATGCCACAGTTTCCTCATAGTTCATAACCTCTGGTTCTTACAGTCTTTACCTCCCTATTCCACAATTATCCCTGAGATCTTGGAGGAGAGAGTGTGATACAGGTGTCCCAATTAGTGTTCAGCATTTCACAGTTTCTATTTTTTGCACCTTGACCAGTTGTGTATCTCTGTCTTAATCACAATCTGCTGCCAAAAGAAGCTTCTCTAAGAGGTTTGAGGAATGCACTATTCTATAGGTATAACAATAATTCATAAGGAATGGGTCTGATCCCATTTCCTTTTACCAAGAAAAATAGTTGTGAGTTCTGCTCTATCTAGCAACAGGTTCTCAGCTCTAGTAAAACTGCTAGATACGGGTTTCATCTCATGAAGTGGGCCTTAAGTCCAATGAGAAAGTGGTTAGTTACTCCCATGCCACTGTTACACCAGTGGGCATGTCATTGCTAGGCAGATATTTACTGTAGCTCACAGGGATCACAACTGGTTAAAGTTGGTAACGACTTTTCTCCCCAGGTAGCATGCAAACTATCTTCCAATACTATAAAATCTACCCAGTAAGGATAAAATTCTAGGTTAGTATCAGCTTGATTTCTTCATGTTCTGAGTCAAATATCTAATGTCTTCAGAAATAGGTTTTACTGTCAAATTCATGAGTTTCACCAAGATCCTTGATAAGAGCTGGTGGTGTTTTAGGGTTTATGGGAACTCATTGACTGACAACTCCAAAAGAGGTAACCAATTCCTGGCACTGTACTTTTTATTTGTTAGCTTACAGAGTCTAGTAGGGGCGCTGTTGCTCCATTGTAGGCTAACTACTTAAACTCTTCTTTTATATTTGTTTGTATATAATTTAGAAAGCTTCCATAATAGTAGGATTCTGTCAAATGTTTTGAAAGGGTCTTTAGTAAGTTATCCAACATGTTTTCCCACGTAGAATAATAAATGCTTTAATTATTTTATAACCTTGGCAAGGAAATTGGTATGGATCAATAAAATGAGAAAACCTAAGACTTCTGATGTATAATCACGCCCTTTCTGTGTCTAGACTTTTGGGACAGAAAAAAATTTATTTGTGCAACCACATTTCCTTAATCTTGTTTAGCTCTTCAATTTGCTTTCTATATGGTCTTAAACTTAATATCACAAAGTTAGATCATATACATTATATTATTAAACTGCATGGTATCTAAAAGAATAAATATATATTAACATTCTTCAACAATTGGGGTAGTTTGACTACAATATTTTTGCCAAAATAAGTATGATTATATGTGAAGATGGACTTACAAGTTTTTTCTTTTGTAATAATTGTGGGATTTTCATTGTCCTTGTCATACTTAAGATGTCAATAAGACCCTTAATGATGACAAGCTACTTAGATATAGTCTTACTGTGAATTATATCAAAAGGAACTTATTAGGACTAATGTGAAATTATAATTCATTACCAAAATATACAGAGGAAAAATGTAAACTATTCCAAATTATGAATAAGAAAACTAGAATTTCATTTCTCTTAAGAGTTAATAAATCATCAAATATTTTCAGGTTTCATTAGAACATAGCTGAAATTCTCCAATTTATCAATAAGGAAATAATTTCATTGACTTTGGTCTAATATATTTTGTGTCAGTATGACATTAATTTCATCTCAGAGACATATTCTCTTTTGTTAGTTTCCATAATGAGCTATATTTAATTTTTACAAAGGAAATATAAGTTGGAAGAGACGAAATTGTTCAAATGTTTTTAGGTGACCTCTAATTGTGATTAAATATGTCAATGAAAATGTTACTGAGCCAGCATACTTAGTAATTATCAGAAATTATTTTCTATTAAAGCATTTTTTCTTACCATGCAGAATATATTAAAATAGACTGCTTCATCTATCGGGAACTGCTTCAAACTGTATTTTACTATACGTTGTTGTTAATAAATAATATATCCAGGAAAATATACATTATGCCTATGCAGTACAATGGTAAACATTAAAATATTCCTCTAGTAAACGCACTTATTTAAATAGGTTCACAGTTTCAAAAACTGAACTATGAATGCGTTTTTTTTTATCAATTAAGAGCAAAGTATAATTTTCTTAATTGATTCAAGAATTTCATACACTGTATTTCAATCAATTCAGACACCTTCCTCTTCTCTACCTCTCTTATCCCCAAGAACTATCGTTTCCATGTATACCTGTGTTTAGGGCGGCCTGCCTAGGATTTAATAACCTCTCAGGGAGTTAGCCCCTGGAGAAAATATTCTCCCTCCCTCAGCATCCACTGATAGCCTGTAGCTCTTCATCTTGAACTGGGTCCACTTAAAATTGCCCCAACTCAGTTTCATATGTTAACTGGATTTTTTAGTTTATAAAGATATTGTTAGACTATCATACTGTGGATATTTCATTGCTGTAGATTCCCTATCATGTCTAGAATGCAATGTCTAGAGCTGGTGTCTTACCCCTCTGCCTCTACATTCCTTATGTCCCATCTTATACAATGTTCCCTGATCGTTAGGTATAGAGTCACTTCGTAGATGTGTTATTTAGGGCTAAGCACGTCACAGACACTTATTCTTTATGTTTGACCAATTGTCCTACTTCGTAATAGTCTCCATTTGTTTCGAAATAAAGCTTCTTTGAAGAGTGATGAGATGTACACTTCTCTGTAAATATAAGGAAATATGCTTAGAATATAGCAAAATTTACATTAATCTAGGGAAGTGACAAAAGAAGTTTCTCCTTTATTGTTTATCATCTCACCAGCCACGTGTACTTTTAAAAGTCTCTTAATTTCATCCTCTACTTCCCACATGGTTTTGGGAAGAGCCAAAAATAATAATTTTGGTTTTGTTCAAGTTCTTTGGTGAAAAACTATAAAGCAATGTGGACAATTAAAAAAATTATTAAGGAACTGCTTGTTATTTCATCAAATTTGAGAATAAGCAAAAAATATGGAGACTACAAGATGAACAGAATGTAGCACTCCAAAATTCCCAACCATATCCATAGTTGCTCAGATCCCTGCAGTAGTGCCTACTCTACTGAGATTATGTATTCCACACTTGTTGAGTTATAGAATGTGTGGAAGTGTGTATAGCCTACTCTTTTTGCTTATCATGGGATAATTTACAGATCCCTCAAAAATGTGAAGAGAGTTTATATGTTACTCTTAAGGGAAAGATCAGGCAGCAAGAGTATACAAGAAACAGGTACTTTATTTAGGCTTCAGCCTGGTCCAGTGTGCTGAAGTCCCAAAATCTTGACCCTGAAGTGATGTTGCACTTATCTTTTTACCTTAGACTTTTGGTTACAGTGAGAAGACAACTTACATATTGATTGGCTATCAGTACAGTCTCAAAACTGTATAAAGTATAAATTTAGATAATAAATTTTAAAAAAATCTGTCTGGAAATCATTGTAGAAGTCTCCATCTTAGATGAAAAGAATTGAGGAAGTTTCAACAGGACAGAAGGAAATTGTTCTAGCTAGATCTCAGTTTTCTAACCACAACCTTGCCAGGTAAATTTGTTGAAGGGGACAGAGAAAATGAAAGGATTAAATCCATATTTTTCTTAATATTTCATCAGGTTCTATATCATTACAAAATAATGCTTTGACTGTCTAGGATTAATGTAAACACTGAATCATTGCCATACCCCCAAACACTGAATCTATTGGCATTTATCTAACCCAAACCCATATTCAAAGCAATGGGCTAGTTCTCTTCTGTCATGGTACCAGATTTTTAGGTATGACTTGTATCATAGTCGTCAGTTCTTTATTTTGCCTTTACTTGTTTTTAACACTGGGAAACAATCAAGGAATATATACAAGTAGTAAAGCAAAAGAAAGTTTAAATAGTAATTTATCTATTTCAACAGTTTTGATGCAATTATTTTCTTAAATTCTCCATTAACTACACAAACTATGATATCTCATTAACTTCTTACTGAGGAATGTTTTTCACCGAATATAACAGTATTAATTTCTGGGCAATGTCAAAAATATTTTATTTATTATTTTTATTTTATGTGTATGTGTGTATAGCCTGCACATAGGTAAGTTCAATGCCCATGAAGGACAGAAGAGGCCATCGGATCCCCTGGAACTGGAGTTACGGACAGTTGTTAGCTGCCTTGTGGGTGTTAGGATTCAAACCCGGGTCTTCTGCAAAAACCACCAGTGTTCTTAACTGCTGAGCCATCGCTCCAGTCCCCTGAACAGTCTTTAGATCTGCTTACACTTTAACAGTATCCTATCAAATGCTATATTGCATTGTTAAGCTTTGTGTTTCACTCTTATGCCTTATTTATCTGCACTGTGTTAAAGTTATGTTTTCAGTTATAAATATTAATTGGTAATTAAAACATATATAAAGAAGAATATTAAAATAATCTAAGTTTCAAAATGAGGAAAATTCAAACTCCTGACAGGACTAAAATTATTAAAGTAAAATATGTGATTTGGAATATGTAAAATGAACCTGGAAAGGATGAAGACAATCTTATCATCCAAATACCACCAACAGATTAACATTAAGCAGCTCAAACTTTTAACCCAAGTGTACAGTCCATTTAGGTGATTATTTTTTAAATATTTTACTTATTGTTTTTGTTTTATCTTTATGAGCATATTGCCTGCATGTATGTAAGTGTACCAGTGTCTTTTGATGCCTGCGGAGGTCAGAAGGTGTCAGATTTTCCTGAGACTAGAGTTATGGACAGTTGTTAGCCTCCATGTGAGTGGTGGGAATTGGACTGAGTCTTCTGTAAGAGCGACCAGTGATCTTAACAACTGTACCAACTCACCAGCCCTGAGGGTGGTTGTTTTTAAATGGTTTACGTTACTGAAGAATTTGAGCATACAGAACACAAAGCTGATCAGGACAAAGACCTTATTGTAGGAGCAAAGCTTTCACATCTCCACTGACTTTAAAATGTACAAAACTTGTATAAAAATAACTTTTTGATAATTTTTATTGAAAGAGTGAAATATTAGTATATAAGCAATATGATCGAAACATAATTGGGATTAAGAGGATTACAATAATTTTTTCATGATTTTTATTTTATTTAAATTACATTTTAAAATTTTATATTTCATACAGAACATCCCAAACAATCTTATTCATCTTTATAACCCCATCCCAAATAGCACCCTCTCATACAACGCCCCCCCACTTGAACCCATATACTCTGTCATCCCTGTTACTGCCCAATGTGTTGTCAGGGTCCCCAGTCATTCCCCAGTGTAAGTCCATTCATTAAATCTAGTCAGCCTATCTAGAGTCCCTTATTTTAGGAAGATCAGCTCTTCTTCATCTAGCAGCAATCGTCTACATTCCTTTAGATAACTTTAGGATCTACTGTTCATTTTCCCAGATCTATGGTGGGCTACTGTCTGCCTCAGTTTGCATGGGACTTGTGTATGCTGACACCTATGCCACAGAATAATATGAGCAGGTTCCCAGGAGCTTGTAGGACTGTTTTCATCTGGTTGTGCCCATCCTCCCTGGCTCTTACAATCTCTATGCTCTCTCTTCCATGATAGTGCCTGGTCCTTGGGTGGATGAAGCCTAATAAAGTGGTCATGTCCAAGGACCAGTATTTAGCAGACTCTTGATCTCTACACTTTGGCCATTTGTAACCTTTTGTGTTCCTGGCCTTTTGCTGCATGAGGGAGCTTTATTGTTGAGAACTAATTCTGTACTGTCTTCCTCTTTATCCCTGTTCTATGTTCCATGAGTCTTAGCTATAGAGGTTGAATTGCAAATGTGTCCCTTAGGCCTGGGCAATTCATAGAAAATGTCCATGTGTGACCAGTTGTGTTATTTGGTATTAGTCTCTGCCTGCTGCAAAATGAGCTTCTTTGATGAGTGGTGACTTGGATATTCGTCTGTAAATATAGGTATACGTAATTTGCACATAGTAAGAAATCACATTAGTCTAGTGAACTGAGAATTATGCTCTAACATCTATGACCACTCTGGCCATATATATTAGGTAATGTTATAGTTCTACACTAGAGTTTCCTCCCTTTGAGTGGGATTTTAGTCAAAGTAGGTAGCTGTTGGTTGCCCCCAAAACAAAAGTGCCACTACTGAGCCAATCACGTATGCTGTGTGGGCAATTGATGTGGTTATTTGGTCTTGAAGCTGGTGCTGGATCATCCATTGATGTTTTCCCTTGGCACTTTCATAGCGTTCCCAAAAGCTATGAAAGTTCACCTTCAGGCGAAGTGGCTTCCAGGTCAGTTGCAGCTCTATTACTCCAAATCCTGTGTTTGATGCATATTCTGCCTTTGGCAGTAGGGTCTTACCTTCAAGTTCTGGGAGGCGATTAAGGGCTGTGGCAATAGCCTGAGTAATTTTGGGAGTCTTTAAGACAACCCTGGCCAACAACTCAAAGAAAGGTATCTCCTGTCAGGCACTGTATCTTGTTATATAGCCTTTACCTATACACATGGACTCATGTAGGGTTAATGTATGAATAATTCATCAGTAGGTTGTTGGACTAATATCATTCCCTATGGATTTTTAAAACAAGCTAGGTCGTTATTATTTATATCTCGCATTGTCTAGCCCTTCCACCGTGGTTTCTCCATTTAAAGTGTCCCCATTTTCCCCATTTCTCCCTTGATAATACCCTTCTCCTGTGGTCCCACCTCTCTTGAACTCTTTCCCTTAATCCCCAAGGTTCTTGTATAGCCTTCCCATCTCAACCCCATTTAAATAACCCCATTTTTATCCATGTCTCCATTAGTAACACCTGCTCCCTACTATTCTCTCTCAGGTTTTTTCTTTTCCTTTACCTCCCTGGTTCCTTTCCATTATCCTAGTTCCTGTAGTTAGGTCTGGATACATACTCACTTTTAAGGATTTGGTTCTAGGATACACATATGAGGGAGAATATATGTCATTTGTTTTTCTGAGTTTGTGTTACTTCACTTAGTATAACAGTTTCTAGGTCCATCCATTTACCTGTAAATTTTATGATTTCATCTTTCTTTACTGCTGAGTAGAACTCCATGGTGTAAATATACCACATTTTCATTATCCACTTGTCAGTTGAAGAACACTTAGGTTGCTTCCATTTCAGCTATTGTGAAAAGAGCAGCAACTAACATGGATGTATAAGTGTCTTTGCAATAGGATGAGTTCTTTGAGTATATGTTAAGGAGTAGTATAACTGGGTAAAGTGGTAGGTTAATTTTTAATTTTTAAAAGGGCTTTCCATGCTGTTTTTCCATAGAGGTTGCACAAGTTTGCAATCCCATCAGCAGTGGATGAGTGTTTCCCTTTCCCCATATCCTCTCCAACATTTGGTACTATTTGTTCTCTTGATCTTAGCCAGTTTGACTGGGGTAAGATGGTAAAGTGGTTATAATTTGCATTTCCATAATTACTAATGATGTTGAACACCTTTTAGGATGCTTCTTAGCCATTTTATTTCTTCTTTTGAGAACTCTCTGTTCAGCTCCTTAGCCCATCTTTAAATTGGGTTACTTCTTTTCTTGATTATTTGTTTTTGAGTTCTTTATATATCCTGGATGTTAAACCTCTGTCAGATATGTGGCCGGTGAAGATTTTCTCTTCACTTAATTAGTTGCTTCTTTTAGGTACAGAAGCTTTTAGGTTAGTGAGGTCCCATTTGTTAAGTCTTGAACTTGTTTCCTGAGCAATTGAGATCCAATTTAAAAAATCCTTTCCTACATCTGTATCTTCTAGGTTATTACCAATGTTTTCTTCTAACAGTTTCAGAGATTCAGGCTTCAAATTGAAGTCTTTGATCCATTTGGAATTTACATTTGTGCACGGTGAAAGATAAGGGTTAAGTTTAATTTTTCAACAGGTGGAGACCCAGTTTTGCCAGCATCATTTGCTGAAAATGCTCTTTCGACACTTCCTGTCCCCTTTGTTAAATATCAGGTGGCTGAAATTGTATGTACTCTTATTTGGGTCTTCAATTTTGTTTCATTGATTTACAGGTATATTTTTGTGCCAATACCATGTTGTTTTTATGACTATAGCATAAAAGTTTCATTGTAGAGGTCTTTAATGTCTTTGTTCAGGTTTATTCTGATTTTTTTTTTTTGAGGCTACTGTGAAAGGGAGTGTTTCCATGTACTCTTTCTCTGATTGCTTGTTATTGGTATATAGGAAGACTGCCACA
>NW_008337804.1:1438794-1446636 GCF_000622305.1 Nannospalax galili | reverse complement strand
TCCATTTAGAATGATTTTGTCTATGGGTTTGTTGTATTTGGCTTTAATTATGTTGAGGTATCTTCCACCCAGTCCAATTCCCTCTAGAACTTTGAACGTAAATGCATGTTGAATTTGTCAAAGGCCATCTCTGCATCTATTGAGATGACCATGTGGGTCTTCTCTTTGAGTCCATTTATACGATTTATGACGTTTATTGACTTATGAATATTGAACCATCCCTGCATCTCTGAAATAAAGCTGACTTGATCATGGTGGATGATCTCTTTGATGTGTGCCTATATAAGGTTTGCAAGAATTTTGTTGAGAATTTTTGCATACATGTTCATTAAGGATGAACATATGGGTCTATTGTTTTCTATTTTGGTTGTATCTTTACCTGGTTTTGGTGTTAGAGTGATGCTGGCTTCATAGAAGGAATTTGGAAGTTCCCCTTCCATTTCTATCTTTTTGAATAAATTAATTAGTATTAGACATAGATCTTCTTTGAATGGTAGAATTCTGCTGTAAATCCATTTGGTCCTGGGGTTTTTTTTTGTTTTTTTGTTTTTTTTTTCTTAGTCTGGAGGTTTTGTATTGCTCTTTCAATTACCTTATGTCTTACGGGGTTGTTTAAGCTGTTGATTTCTTCTTGGTTTAGTTTTGATGATTCTCATGCTTTTAGATACCCATCCATTTCTCTTAGGTTTTCAAATTTAGTGGCATATAGGTTTTTAAAGTATTCCCTTATAATATCTGGATATTTTTGTGTCTGTTGTGATGTTTTCCCTTTCATCTCTGATTTTGTTGATTTGGAAGTACTCTTTCTTTCCTTTGGTTAACTGGGCTAAGGGTCTATTAATCTTGTTTATCTTTTCAAAGAAACAACTCTTGGATTCGTTGATCTTTTGTTTTCTTTGCTTCTATTTTGTTTATTTCTGCTCTGATTTTTGTTATTTCTTCTTGTCTGCTGGGTTTGGGTTTACTTTGTTGTTGCTTTTCAAGTTTCTTACATTGCAATGTTAAGCCATTGTATTTAGTCACTTTTCTGTTGCTGTGATAGAAACACTGACCCAAACAATTTATAGTTTGAAGAGTTTATTTGAGCATATGGTTCCAGGGGAATTACAGTCCACCATGGCAGGGAGGCATGGTGGCTTGTGGTAGCTGAAGCAGGAGCAGCAGAAGCTAAGCTCTCTCATCATCATGCAGGCACAGGAAGCAAGAAAGAAACTGAAGGTCCGACAAGGCTTAAGAACTCTCTCAGCTAGCCCCCAGTGACGTGCTTCCTCCAGGATAGCCACACCTTCTAAAACCTTCCAAAACAGTGCCATCATCTGGGGACAAAATGTCCAAATACTTGGAGCCTATGGGGGTCATTTTCATTCAAACCACCACAGTCATTTATTTGTGTGCTTTCTGATTTTTTAAAGTAGGCACTTAAAGCTATATACTTCCCTCTAAGGACTGCTTTCAATGTGTCCCAGAGGTTTTGCTGTGCTGTATTGTCCATTTCATTTTTTCCAGGAGTAATTTTATTTCTTTCTTAATTTCCGCTTTGACCCATTCATCATTCATGGGTGTGTTGTTTAATCTCCATGTGTTCTGGTGTTGATTTTAAGCTTTATTGCACTATGGTCTGATAGAATGAATGGAATTATTTCCATCCTTTTGTATTTGTTGAGGCTTGTTTTGTGCCCCAGTATGTGGATGATTTGGAGAAAGTTCCATGGGATGTTGAATGGAAAGTATATTGTTTGGTGCATGGGTAGAATATTTAGTAGCTGTCTGTTAGTTCCATTTGATGAATGGAATTGTTTAATTCAGACATGTCTCTCCATTAATTCTCTGTCCTGTTGACCTATCTAATGGGACAATGGGGTATTGAAATCCCCTACTATTAATGAATTAGGATTAATCTGGGTATTAAAGTCCCTTAGTACTGTTTTTATGAAGTTGGGTGCACCACAGTTTGGTGAATATATATGTTAGTGATTGTAATATCTTCTTGATCAATTGTTCCTTTGATCAGAATGCAGTGGCCCTCTTTATCTCTTCTGATTAATTTTAGTTTGAAGCCTATTTTGTCCGATATTTGAATTGAAACCCCTGCTTTTTTCTTAGTATTATTCACTTGGAGTATTTTTTTTTCCATCCTTTCACCTTAATATAATGTCTGTACTCGAAAATGAGATTGGTTTCTTTCAGACAAGAAAATGATGGGTTTTGTTTCTTAATCCATTTAACTAGTCTTGTGTCTTTTGACTGCGTAATTTAGTCCATTGATATTTAAAGTTAGTAATGAAAGAGTGTGTATTGATTCCTGTGTATTGAACTCTATGGAAGGCTGCTTTGTGAACATGAATTCTTTCAGCCTATTATATCATGGAAGATTTTTCTTTCCCCTTTGACTCTAATAAATATTTTGGCTAAGTAAAGTAATCTGGGTTGGCATCTGTGGTCATTTAGAATTGGGAATACTTTGGTCCAGGCTGTTCTGGCATTCGTAGTTTGCACTGAAAAGTCAGCTCTGATTCTGATGGGTTTCCTTTTATATGTGACTTTTTGTTTTTCTTTTGCAGCTTTCAGTATTCTCTCTTTGTTCTGTACATTTAGTGTTTTACTATGATGTGCCATGGAAAGTTTCTTTTCTGGTCTTGTCTATTTGGTGTTCTATGTGCTTCTTCTATTTTATGGGCATGTCTTTCTTCAGTTTTGTGAAATTTCCTTCTACAATCCTGTTGAAAATCTGGCCCATATCATTATCCTGAAATTCTTCTCCTTCCTCTATGCCTATACTTTATAAATTTGTTCTTTTTATGGTATCAAACAATTACCCTATATTTTGAGTTTTCTTAAATTTTTCATAATCTTTGCTTGAGTGATCTAATTCATCCACTTTATCCTCCAGTCTTGATATTTTGTTTTCTATTTCATTCATCATCCTATTGGTGAGGCTTTCTCTTGTTGTTTCTAATTGGCTTATTGAGTGTTTCACTTCCTTCTTCATTTCAGCCCAAGTATTCTTTAATATTTCTGTCTTTTCTGATTTCATTCAGAACTTTATCCCTTTATTCTTTCAGTTCATTTATTGTTTGTGTGTTCTTTAAATTCATTGAATTCTTTCATCATGTTTATAATTATTCTTTGGAATTCCATGTCCTGTGTTATATCTAGGGTTTTCTCCTTGTACTCCTCCACAAAACTGTTGGTATTTGGTGGGGTTGTATTATTTGGGTTTTTTCATGTTATTAGTTTTTCACCGTGACTTTGACATGTGGGTTTCTTTTGTAGTTTCTGATTCTTGTATGAGACTCAAGCTTTCCTTTGTTGAAATTTAGGTCTGCTTCTTTGTAAATAAATGTGCCTTTGTGGTTCACTTCTTGGGTATGAAAAGCTGGTTGGTCTAGGCTTCAGGTTTTCTCTTTTGATTTTATGTTGGAGGGGCCAAATGGCTTTAGTCCTGCTGCTCAGTAGCTCCCATGGAGACCCAAGTCAGATGAGGATCAGATGTTCTCAGTCTTTTGTCTAAGGTCTGGATCCTTCTAGTCAGTAGGCACAGTACAGTTTGGGAGGATTTCTAGGTAGAGGTAGGATTCAGGACTCTCAGGCAGTCAGGGAAGGAGGCTGGTTTTAGGAATCCAGAGCAAGCAGGGAAGGAGGCTCATGTCAGGAATCCAGGTTGGGGTTGGGAAAGCCTGGAATGAAGGCTGGTCTCTGGTGTGCAAAGGAGAGGTGGTAGAGGGGACAGGCTTTGAGGGTTCCAGGGGAGTAGACTGAGGACCTGGGTTGGTTTGGATGCAAAGAATCAGGAAGCAGTGGGGAGTCTGGGCCAAGAGGGTAGTCCAGAAGTCTGGGGTGCCAAGAGAAGAAATAGGTCAGTGTCCACACCAGGAGGAGAGATGGTGTTTGGGGACCTGGGAGGATGAATGAGGGTGCAAGTTCAAGGCCAGTTACAATAATTTTTTGATTAGCTTAGAAAATATCTCAAAATTATTACAAATCTGAAAGTATGATTGTAGCACACACATTGGTAGATGCCTTTATGAATTTGAGATAATAGCTATTGTTCTTTTTTTTCTTATAATCATACTCGTGAAATGATATTGAATTTTTTCTAATCAATTTTCTCCCTCTTTGTAAGAAATCTAGTAAGTGCTAGACCTGAGCTTCACAACACACACACACACACACACACACACACACACACACACATATATTTGCTCATGAACTATAAATTGCCTTTTTCCTTCAGTTGATGAACTGGTACATAAATCACTGTATATAAAGAATGACACTCAGTTTTACAGAATGAAATCTTGCTAATTTCAACACGAATTTATATTATTCATCTTACTCCATTTATATGTAGAAATTGGTATAAAATAATGGAAAATTAAATATAATGTATAGGAAAGATGAAAGTAATATAATCCATAGAAATATTCCATGGTCATTAAAATGATCCCAGGTCTCAGAGACGGCTATGACAACCTCATGCGTCAGACTGTTTCTCATCTCCCTGTACACTTTCCAACTGCCCATATTCACAGCACTGCTCTTTTTCATACAGAGTTTTTGATAAAATCCCTTCTTGCCTGATATACACTTTTAGTCTCACAAGACTTTTAAATTGTTCCAAATCTTTTAAACTCACCCTACATGTCACTCAATTGGAAAATCAATCACTGTCTTCACAAATTTAGGATCATCACCCCTCTGTGTTCCTCTGGCAATTGAAGCATATCTTGATTTTACTGTCAATCTGAAGTCTCACTCTGTTGAAAATCTTGCTAACTTAACCGGTCCCCTCAATAATCTCCTAGCAATCTGACAGCAGGGTGCCTTTAAAGATTATCGCTTTATGGATTGCCTAGTTGTGCCTATGTTGTTACCTCACCCATAACCTATTAAAAATGAAACTGCTACTGAGCATTCTAAAGGAAATTATGTGCACCATTGTTTTTATCTGAGTAATGGCTGTAAATTGACTTAAAAGTGAAATTTTAAAGTACCTTATTGGTTTTCTTTATTGTTATTTTTTTTCTTTCTGAACACCATATTTAGCTCAAAATCAGAGATTTTATTGATATATAGTAGAAATATCACTAAATATTTGGTGAAGTTTGTTAGAAAGAGTACTTGAGATTCATTTGCTTTTCTCCTCTATCATTGTTTGAAGTTTAGAATTGCTAAAATGTGTGCCATAGTAAATGTGATAACCGCTTATATTTGAAATTAAGAAATGATTGTACATAATTATTTTATTAAAAATAATTTTGCAATTCATATATCTACTTTATCTTAATATTTGTAACATTTTACGTATTTATATATAATGTTTTTTGTTACAGCTATAGGAAAATTGATCCTGGTGTTATTATTTGATATTTCAGCATCAAACTTTTAAAATTTTTTATTGATTTTTTGTGATTTCATACAATAAAGTTTTATGTTATTTAGATCCCTCCCCTTTTCACACCTTTCCCCACTCCCTCAGCCCATTGTTTTTCTTAGCTATATAAAATGGCCCAACTTTTTACAATCTACAGCTACTGATAACTTATCCCACATTTAACAGAAATAATTCAATTCCTCTCACCCTTGCCTTTATTACATTTTTCTTAAATTCTGTTTATGTATAAATTATTTATATATCCAGGTATATGATTAGACCCACATTACCGATGTACTGTTATTATTACTACGTAAGAAAAATAGATTTATAAGAGAATATGGCCATGTGTCATAGCATACATATATAATTTCAGCATTTAGAAAGCTGAAGCAGGGAGATATTCTCTTATACAAGAATACCCTGCTTCAATGAAAGAAGGAAAGGAAAAAGATAGAGTGAGAGAGAGAGGAGAAAGGAAGAAAGGAAAGTAAAAGTAAAAAGGAAGATTGAGTATATTATATACATATATGTTTAAGTAATGATTTTCATATAATAACAGTCGATCTTATATTTATGTATCTTGCATTTGTTATACTCAAATATTTCTGTGTGGATAAACAGACAACTACAGTAATTCTCAATATTTCTTCTATAATGGTAAAAACCGGTGTAAGGTCACCAAGAGTGATCACTGACACAGGAAATAAGCCAACCTCAAAATCCTCTTCAAGGATTTGTAGGATTTGTAGTCCAGCAATGACCATCTGCATTCTCGAAAAGTAGGAAACCACAGTAGCATCTCAGTAAAAGAACCTAGAAAAACCAGCAGCCACAGCCCAATTCTTGACATCTAGCTACTTCCTGGAGAGTCACAGGTGGCAGTGCTCTCTGTTTGGCTGGGAGACCTCGACACACCCAGACATATACTTGGCTACTAGGCTTCATTAGTACTAAGAATCTGCCAATCATTTCAAGTTGACAGTGAATACCAAATAGAAAGATGAAGCTGATATACCTGAATTCTGTTCTGTTGTGCATACTACATGTGGAATTTTGTTTATTATAACTATTATATGTGATATCTTTTTGTCTGATGACATTATTTCTTTAATATTTTGTCATAGATACATCTATTGAATAGTGTACATCCACATATTGTATAAGGTACATATCAATAGTGTATAAGTTTGGGGAACTTAAATGCATCATAACAGAGAAAGCATGCAGAATTTGTTTTGTGAGTCAGATAATTTCATTCAGAATAATTGATTTCATCTCTATCCATTTACCTTGAATTCATGACTTAATTTTTCTTAAATATAAATAAAAGAAGGATATATAAGCATACTTTTATAAGTATTTGGAAAAATATGTAATGTGATATCAAATTGATATATTTGAGAGTCATTTTTTGGTTTTTTTTTTTTTTGGATCGTCTTATTTTTTTTCATTACAACAGCATTGACATATTTAATAACAATTTCCAGAGCTAAGATGTAACTCCTTCAAAACTGGCTGTAAATTTTTGGGTTTACAGTTGGATTAATACAGTTATACAATATTGTACTCAGTATAAACCCTATAAGACATAAAATTAAATGAGGTTTTAAACTTTAAAGAAGATCTCCATTTCGTTATTAAAATACACAGTTTCATACAGAAAAATTCATTTTCAATACAATTGACACTAAGATGCACAAGCATTTCTAATCTCTATATAGCTGATTATTACTAGTCATGCCAAGGAGAGTCATATTTTTTTTGATCTGTTAAAGCACATAATTTAGTCTTAATGAAAATATAGTATTCTGATTATGCTTAAAGTATATGTTGATAAGTTACAATGCAAAGAGCATAAATGCCTTATACCTCATCTTGAGCAAAATAACAAGCCACAGAAGAGTCTATGAAGTGTGATTCTTGATGCGTAATTTGAAAGAGGCCAGGACTATTCCATCCTACTAGAAGCAATGAGTTCCTTCTCTGTGGCAAAAGAAGTAGATAAAGAAGTCAAAAACAGAAAAAAATTAATATTTTGCTTTAGCAAGTCTTGTAAAGATTTGTTTTCTAATTTCCATGCTGAGAACACTACGAAATTTGTAAAAAGGCAATATGTTTTCAATAGAAAAATAAAAGACGTGTATAAATTAGGGGTACTATATGTGAACCCTCAATAATAGTTCAAGAGGCTTTTTTTTCATTTTTTTTTAATTAGAAGAAGCATTTCATTACAACAGCATTAACCTATTCAATAACATTCTTCTGAGCTAGGGTACATCTCTTTCAAAATTGGCTGTACATTTCTAGGTTTACAGATGAATTATTACACTTATAAAATCTTATACTCATTATAAACTCTCTAAGAGATAAAATTAAATTAGGTTCCAATGTTTAAAAAAGATCTCCTCTTCATTGTCAAAACACACAGTTTCATACAGAAAAATTCATTCCAAGCCTATTGACAT
>NW_008337804.1:1432487-1438496 GCF_000622305.1 Nannospalax galili | reverse complement strand
GGGTCTGCTGTTCATTTTTCCAGTAGTATGTTGGGTTACTGTCTGGAAGAGCCTTTATCCATCCTGGCCAACAACTCGACTGAAGATATCGCCTGTCTGGCTTTGCTGTTTGTCAAGTAACTTTTAGCTATATATATGTATGCTCTTATGAAATTATATTGGCCCCTTTAATCTTTGGTTATACTTCCCTTTTGGGTGTTTAAGGACATACAATTGGGCCAGATAAACTGATTTGTTTTTTTCATTTTTTTAAAATTAAGCTTCTTATATTTCATACATTTGTAAATCAAAGCCAGAATCCTCCCCCATCCAAGCCTCCCACTATCTTCTCACCAAGCTCTATGCACTCTGCCATACATGCTGAGCCCTATTTCTTCAAGTGTTTGTACCAAAATGTCCTTTGGTGTAAATGTGTCTACTGTAGTCTAGTCAGCCCATTCAGTGGTCGTATGTAAGTCATACTCTTCCTCACCCAGCAGCAGTCTCAAACAGTTCTCAATCTACTGCTGGCCTGCTACCTATTTCTCAGCTCTTTGGGCCCTTGTTTAATTGAGCTGTCATGAGTCCTGAGCTTGATGCCACTGCTGTCACAGGCTCACATGAGTAAGCCTCCAGTTATCTGGAGGCCTCCA
Organism: Nannospalax galili; assembly: GCF_000622305.1. Lineage (NCBI taxonomy): Eukaryota > Metazoa > Chordata > Mammalia > Rodentia > Spalacidae > Nannospalax > Nannospalax galili. The sequence goes on along the minus strand of NW_008337804.1, from coordinate 1,437,864 downwards.
CCTCCTTGTGTTCATGAACCAGCCCTGGCTCTTACAATCTTTCCACCTCCTCTTCAGAAAAGGTCCCTGAGCCATGGGTGAGTGAGGTTCCATATAGCAGTCCCATCCTATACTCTACAGTCTCTTACTCTCCAAAATTGACCAGTTAGGCCTTCTGTGTGCATCACACCCTGATGTATATTGAAATTTCACTGGAGAGAGTTGAGGCGTACATTAGTCCTCTCTCTACCCCTTATTATGCTATGTTCCATGAGCCTTAGCTGTAGAGATTCAACTGCTGATGTGTCACCTAGTACTGGGTATCTCCCAGGCACATGTGATCTGTCCCTTACCAGATATTCAACTCTGCAGTGGCTTCTATTTGTTGCAAAAAAAAAAAAAATTCTTTAATGAGTGCTGTGTAGCATGCTTGTCAGTCTAAGGGAGGACTCTTCTATCTGGTACCGTATTCCCTGCCAAGCACCTCCCAGGTATACATAAGCATTAATGTTCAGACACTATGTGCATTTCTCATAGGGTTTCTAAGGCATCACTTTTCCCTCTAAGTTTCCTAACCCCCTGAGATTTACTCATGTCCACTCTTTTCTCCTATCCAGCCTCCCTCCTCCCTCCCTGGTCACAGTGCCAGCTTTATCTCCACCTTCCCCCCAATACCTACCAACCCCTGCCCTCTTTCCTCTCCTGATTTCCCTCCCTCCCCCATGCCATACTATTCTCCTTTCAGGTTGTTTCTTTTCCTTTACCTTCATGTGTCCTTTCCCTTTGCCTGGATCCTGGTGTTACATCAGAATTTATATACTCCCATGTATGGGATTGGTGCTTCAATCCACAAAAGAGGGAGAATATATGTCATTTGCCTTTCTGTGTTTGTATTACTTTACTTTATATAACACTCTCTAGCTCCATCCATTGTCAGTTGAGGGACATTTAGGTTGTTTGCATTTCTTAGCTATTGTGAAGACAGTAGCAACAAACATGGATCTACAAGTATCTCTACAATATGATGAGTCATTTGGGTATATGCCAAGGAGTGGTATCACTGGGTCATACGGAGCTTCATTTTTAGTTTACTGAGGTTTCTCCATAATAATTTCCATAGTGGTTGCATGAGTTTGCAATCCCACCAGCAGTGAATGAACGTTCCTCTTTCTCCACATCCTCTCCAGCATTTGCAGTCTTTCATTCTCTTGATCTTTGCCAATATGACTGGGATAAGATGGAACCTTGAAGCAATTTTTATCTGCATTTACCTACTAAGGATGTTGAGCACTTCTTAAGGTGCTTCTTAGCCATTTTTATTTCTTCATTTGAGAAATCTCTGCTTAGGTCTATCATCCATCTTTTTATTGGGTTGTTTATTTTCTTAATTCTTTATTAGTTCTTTGTGTATTTTGGATATTAATTCTCTGTCAGATATGTAGCTGGTAAAGATTTTCTCCCAATTAGTAGGTTTCCTCTCCCATTCCTTAAGTTTTTCTTTTGCTGTACAAAAATTTTGTAATATAATGAGAGAGCTCCTTTATTGATTATTGATCTTAGTGCCTGATCAGCTGGTGCCTGGTTTAGAAAGTCCTTTCCTATGCCTATATCTTGGAGGGTGCTGCCCATGCTTTCTTCTGGCAGGTTCTCAGTTTCAGATTTTAGATTGAAGTCTTTGACCCATTTGGAATTGACTTTTGTGGAGGGTGAAAGATAAGGGTCAAGTTACCTTTTTCTGCAGGTGGAGATCCAGTTCTCCCAGCACCATTTGTGGAAGATACTATCTTTCCTCCATTGTGGTTCTTAGCATCTTTGTTGAATATCAAGGGACTGAAATTATATGAACTTATGATTGGGTCTTCTATTTGTTCCATTGATCCACATGTCTATTTTTGTGCCAGTACTATGCTGTTTATAATGACTATAGCTCTGTGACATAATCTGAGATCTGGTATGGTGATCCCCATGCATTTTTCTTTTTTTACCCAAGATTATTTTGGCTATTAGGGGTCTTTTTGATCACATATGAATTTCAGGATGATTTTGTTAAGCTCTGTGGAGAATGTTATGGGTAGTTTGATGGGATTGTACTGAATTTATTAATTTCTTTTGGTAAGATGATCATTTTCAGAATATTGATTCTACTAATCCACACGCATGGCAGGTCTTTTCATCTCCTAGTATCTTTTACTATCTCTTAAGAGTTTTGAACTTTTCATTGTACAGAATTTGAATATCTTTGGTTTTGTTTAGTCCTAAATATTTTATTTATTTATTTTTTTGAGAATGGGAGGGTTTCCTAGAATGCTTTTTCTGAATTCTTGTAATTGGTATCTTAAAAGGCTGTTGGATTTTTTAAAAATATTGTATTTGTCATTTTTATTTTATGTGCATGAATGCTGTGCCTGCATGTAGATGAATGCACCCATGTTGTCCAATGTCCATGGAAGACAGAAGAGGCTGTCAGATCCCCTAGAACTGGAGTTACAGACAGTTGTTAGCTGCCATGTGAGTACTGGGATTTGAACTCTGGTCTTCTGAAAGAACAGTTTTCTTAACCACTGAGCCATCTCTCCAGCCTCAAGGCTGTTGATTTTTGTAAGTAGATTGTATATCCTGACACTTTACTGAAAATATTAATCAATTCTGACATTTTAGTGGAATTTTTGCAATCCTTTATGTATAATATTATATCATCTGCAAATAGGGAGAGTTTTATCTCTTTTTTTCTAATTATTATTCCTTTAATTTCCTTCTCTTGTCATATTGCTCTTACAAGAGTTTCAAGCACTGCATTGAATAGGAACAGAGATAATGTACAGCCCTGTCTTACTCCTGATTTTATATGAATGCTTCCATTTTTTTCTCCATTTAGGATGCTGTTGACTATGGTTTTGTTATATATAGCTTGAATTATATTTGGGTATGTTCCCCCCAGATCAGTTCTTTCTATGACTTCTAACAAGAATGAATTTTGGAGTTTGTCAAATGCCTTTTCTGCATCTATTGAGATGACCATGTAGTTTTCGTCTTAAGTCTATTTGTTTGTTTTATTTACATTTATTCACTTACTTATGTTGAACCACCCCTGCATCTCTGGAATAAAGCCAAATTGATTGTGATGGATGATCTTTTTGATGTGTGTCTGCATGAAGGTTGCAAGTATTTTGTTGAGGATCTTTGCATCTATGTTCATTAATGATATGGGTGTGTAGCTTTCTTTCTTTCTTTCTTTCTTTTTTTTTTTTTTAAATCTTTACCTGGTTTCGATATTAGAGTGATACTGGCCACACTGAAGGAGTTTTGGAGTTCTCCCTCTTTCTGTCTTTTGGAATAATTTAAACATTATTGGTTATAGATTTCCTTTGAATGTCTGATAGAATTCTTCTGTGAATTCATCTCTGCCTGAGGTTCTTAGGTCAGAAGGTTTTGTCTTAATGGTTCATTGTCCTTATTTGTTTTGGACCTATTTAGGTTGTTGATTTCTTGGTTTAACTTTGGTGGTGGCCATAGTTTTAGAAATTATTTTATATTTTCAAATTTAGTAATGTATAAGTTTTTAAAATCTTCCCTTATAATGGTCTGGATCTTTTGGGTGTCTGTTGTGATGTTTTCCCTTTTGTCTGTGATTTTGTTGATTTGAATTTGCTTTTTTTTTTTTTTTGGTTAACTGGGATGAGGTTCTGTCTGTCTTTTCTAACCTTTCAAAGGACCAATTAGATCAAGAGGAAGAGGTTTTTAATAAAATTAGAGGGAGATATTACAGAATTTGAAAAATGTTCTCTGGTATCCATAGAACACCACTGATAATTCATTTCTTTTAACTACTGTTTTCTCTTCAGGACAATAATTTTGTCAACATTCACTGATGATCAAATAAATAAAAATGAAAGATTTTATAAATTTTCTCTAAAAGTAAAAGTCACTGAAGCACTTTGCTTCTGTCCCCTAATCCAATTAAACAATATCAATAATTTCACTCACAAAGCAGTAAACTGAATGATTTTATTATTTTCACTGCTTCAATCTGAATCAATCCAGTATCAGTAGATCTGATACATTAATATCCTGATTTTTATCTTTGGTTTTAAATTCATTGTTCAGACAGTGACCAAGCAATTTGATGTCACTCTACTCTCTTCTTATAGCTGAACTAAAAATGTAAAGCTCCATTAAAAACTACTTGTGCTACTATAAAACATCCTGAGAATTCTTTATTTTTTACATATACTTTAAAAAAATTCATAGAGCTTTTGTACATGTCACCCAACATTTCTCAATTTAATTCAGACCTCCCTCTCCATCTTTTCACCACCACCATACCCCCTACCAAACCTCATATACACTGCCATATATGTTAAGTCCTATCCAGCCAAGCATCCGTACCCAAACATCCTTTGGTGCCAATTCAGCCACTGGAGTCTAGTCAACCTATCTAGAGATCATTGCAAAGGCCTACTTTCCCTCACGCAGCAGCAGTCAGTCCCCAATGGTTCCCATATAAGAGCCAGTTGACATGTCATCCATTTCCCTCACTCCACTCTGGGCCCTTATTTTATCGAGTTGGCAGGGATCCTGTGCTTGATGACCATTGTCGCAAGTTCAAATGTGGAAGCTTCCAGTGCCCTGTAAGTATATGCTTCCCTATGTTCCTTGACCAACCCTGGCTTTCACAATCTTTGCACCCACTCTTCCTTGATGGTCTCAGAGCTATGGGTGAAAGATGTTTGATACAGGAATCCTATCCAGGGACACATCCTCTGCAGTCTCTTATTCTTTAATGGTTGACCATTGACAACTGAGAATTCTTTTATGCAATTAAAATCTCATCGGCCTACTTTTACATTATGTAGTTTCAGATTTTTGTTCACAAGCCTGTTTCAACTCACAAGAATTTAAGATATAAATAAGTATAATGTCTCGTTATTATTATAAGTATAATTCAAAGATATAATGAAATATAACAAGTGTCCTGGATTTATTGCACGGAAAGCAAGAAGAAAAAGATGAAATATGCTTAAAAATTAAAGTTAATTTTCCATAAAAGAACATATAAAACACCTCATCATATTCAATTTAATATAAAGAACACTTTTGTAGTGGTTGGTTGCAGATAGGGAAGGGGGGTCTAAATATGATTAAGGTGTATTGTATGAAATGCACAAAATTCAATAAAAATGTTAATAAATTAAAATGACATAATTCTCCATATTCTTTTATCCATGAATATATACTCACCACTTTCAAAGATAAGAGATGTCTACAAAATTAAAAGGAAAAAGTAACATTAAAAATTAAAAACGCCACTTTCATCTATGTTAGAGTGTCCAGTACTGTCAGCTTGATTAATTGGTAATTACCACTTTAGAGAACAAAAACAAAACAAAACAAAACAAAA
>NW_008337804.1:1410994-1432191 GCF_000622305.1 Nannospalax galili | reverse complement strand
AAAAAAAAAGCAGGGATGATTTTTGATGCATCTTCTAATCTTTTAATTAATTTTCAGATAAAATCTATGTAATCAACTTTGGCTAGTTAACTACAACTGGGAAGTGAAAGTCATTTGTTTAATTATTGTTAGCAGTTTTGTTATTAGTACAGTAGATTAAAAATATTTTCTAGTGAAATTATAGAGAATTGTCGGTTTTTTTAAGTATACATAACAGGATATAACTAAATTGCAACCATTTAGTGGAGCCCAGTGTTATCTCTGTCAGATAGGTGAAATAAAATTGGATTTACAAAAAATATTATTTATTTCATTAATTAGTATCTATACCCTACTTAAGAGTGTATACCATGTTTTTATGTTAATAGAAGTAGACTATTTCATTTTAATTTTGACTAATTTACCTGAAATAAAATAATATAATTCTCTTCTAATTGTCCATAGTATAAGTAACTACTTTGTCAGCTATGAATGTAAATAATATTTGCATATAAAAGTTATAAAAAGGATAATTATTCTCCACTATCACAGTAGCTTTGACATTGATTAGCATCTCAGAGCTCTATCAGTCATGTAATATCTCCAGACCTTCTTGCAGTATGGCTTCACTTATTCTTGAAACTAACTTTTTCATCATATTGGAAATGTTTTAGACTAATTTTCATTTTTAACTTGTTTGCATTTAATATATTCTTAGAAGTTTTAAATGTCAACTAATAACTGGTACATTAAACATTTAACAAAGCAGTCTGTGGAATTTCATGATTAATCAAAGAATCATAGTATTTTAGCACTTATAAATTTGCAGTATTGTTCCGTGATTTCTTATTTTGGTGTTGAAGAGTTTGATATTTTTCTAAACCCAGTATGAATTGATAACACATATAAAAATACCAATTTGTTCTGAATGAAACATTTTTTTAAATTGAAAAATATTAAAATGATGTGAAACTTTAATGTGTATGACCTGTATTAACCTTGAGTACAATGATGGCAGCTACACAGCTTATTAACAGATGATGTAAGATTATATGAGTGCCACACTTAATTCCTGTAAGCAAATCTTATTATTAACTCAAATATACTCATACATCACCTTTTTTCCACTTGCAAAGCAGTCAGCATTTTCACAGACATTGAAGTTTAAGAACATAGAAACCAAGGAAATTTTCTCATAGTGATGTAGTTGAGGCTCCAAATGGCTAGATTTGTTTTTATATGTGCCTACTGGAATTGAGGTTAATTATACTTTGGCAGAATAAATTGATATATACCAATGTTCAAGTGAATTTTTGATTGACAGTGCTAATCACCCTGACTGATAAACTTGTCATGTCATGCTAATACAGAATAATATCTTATAACAACTTTGGATAACAGGAAGAGATGAATAAATAATGAGTCTTACATGCCTTAAGGAATTGCACTGATGAAACTTTAAGATTTTTAAAAGTTTTAAGTGATTTACAATCAAAAAGTAAAAACATCATGTGAAAGTCCATGGAGTCACGCAGTGAAAGAATCCAGCATTAAACCCAATTCGTAGACATTTAAGTTCAGACTGCTTTCTTCACCTTCAAAGAACCAACTAGTGCTGTAATGAAAAGAAACCTTGATACTTGATAGTTTTTTTTAAAAAACTCCTAGCAAGTTTATTGCGTTTGCCAACAGAGCATAGGATAAGGTGGTGTTTACAGAAGAGTGGGTGCACCCCCCCCCAATTTATGGCTGTACTGGAAAATCCACATTCAAATATAGCTCTTGTGACTTCCCGACAGCCAAAATGGTGAGAGAAGTGCCTCTGGGCATTCAACCTTGTATATCTTTACCCACTCCCCCACATACAGTTATAGTCGACTGATAGGGTGGGAGGGGTAACTGACTGTCCCCTTGACTCCTTGGTGAGGATGGGAAGGAAGTGTGACTATAGCTTGCTGGAACACTGGTTTGAGGACATTTCCAGGTAACAGCCCATTCTCCAGCTCTTACATTCTTTCCACATGAGCCTTGCAGGGGGTGATTTGTTAGCTTTTGTTGCTGTGGCTCACCCTCAATATTTTCTAAGAGTTATTCGTAGTTCTCAGTACAGATAAAAAGCTACATGTATAAATCTATGATTCCATAATACAAATGTGAGAATGTATTTATTATCCCTGTTCTGAAGTGAGAGACTAGTAGAATGTTAAAATATAAGCTTGGAAGTTTTGAAGACAGGAAGATGGTAAATGTTAATAAACATGGAGAGGGCTTTCCCCAAATGTCAAAGTTTAGAAGAACAAGATAATTTTCTGTAAATTCTTGTCAGTGTAAGGCTAAATTAATGATTTTTCTGTTCATTCTTGCATATACAAGATGCTCTGATATTTATAAAATATTTAACTATTTTAGTAAACAATGTGAAGCTTATTCCCTACTGATTCTTTACACAGTATGAGGACATGCCATTCTGCTTCATTTTGATAGTAATAAACCACAGTTTTTCTGTCTTTCTTTTTATAAAACCCCTGTGTTTTGTAAAGTCTTTGTCTGAATGATGAAAAAACTACAGGACAGAATTAGACAAAATGCAGCAGAAACTTAGGTATTTTGTTTTAACATTCCATCTGTCCAATACTTACACAAAACTCTACATCACAAATATATCCTCAATGCATATAAAGTATACCTTTTTTATCTAGTGTGGATTACTAAACTTGTACTGTTTCAGCACTTGTCAAAAACACCAGCTGAACAAGAGAAATGTTGGCTTACCACAGACTGGGTTGGTGTGCCTCATAGCTACTGCTAACAACTTAAGGAGAATGCTAAACTTAATATGTCAGGAATATAACAAAGGGAGCTCTAGCAAACATGTCAAATAGTTTTCCACACATACTGGGTTCTTTATAACATTTAAGGAAATTATTAGGTATAATTTATTAGAAAGCTACACTGATTTTTTTTGCCTTATGCATTCCATATAAATAAATCATGTGAATATTAAGAATTAAAGATCAAATAGAAATGAAATTAAAAATATTGTCCTCAGCAATGTATTATACTATTTTTTGTCTCTATGACAAACACATAACACTTCTTAAAAAAGGAAATACCGGCATTCATGATTTTTGTGGTTACAGTCCTTGTTCACTTGGCCTCTTTCCTGTGGACCTTGATGAGGCTTATCATGTCAGGGGAGCTATAGTGTAGCATAGATGTTCACCCACAGGATGATGGAAGAGAGAAAGAGAGACAGAAGGGGCAAGGAACAAGAGAGTTCCCAAGGATATGCCTCTGAGCAATTTACCTTCTCCATCAAAGCAAGTTAAGCAGAAGTTTCCACCATTATTCACCTTAACAATGACCAATCCATCTCTGGGTTAATAAACCAAAGAAGGAAGAGTACTCATAGTCCAATTTTCTCTCAATTACTCTAACAGCTGTGAACCATGCCGTCATCACACGTGCCTGTGAGGGGGTTTTATATCCACACTGCAACAGGTCATAATAGTTTCTGCTTTATCCAAACACTGGACATAGTTTATTAGCATAGAACTAATGCTGATTTATAAACATTTTCTGAGCCTGACAAACATCTATATGTGAACATGTTATTTTGGAGTTCAGAAATATTGGTTAAGAAACATAATTTTAATTAAACTCAAACCCTGGTATATTCAGTATTTATACATTCAAATACATTTGTGGGATGAGTATATTCAAAATTCTTGGGGAAGAATATTTTGGATTTTTATTTTAGAATACTTTAGATTTTTGGAATAGTTGCATATATAAAATAAAATATTTGACATGGGAATAATCATAATTCCCTTGACTGTCTTATATTCTTTATACATTTTCCTGAAGGTCATTTCATAGAACATTTGTCCTAGTGCATGTAGCATATTTGGCATTGAGTGTAGCATATTACATGAGACTAAGGATGAAAATTTTCACTAATATCATGATGTCAACACTCAAAATTTCAGGTTTTGCAGCATTTTGCAAATTATCAATACTATATATGTGCAATTTAGGTGTATTTGTGATATAGTACTCTTCTGACTTCATGTGTTATTATAACTATGATTTGGCAATTTTTTTATTTAAAATATTGATTATGGAGACAGGAGAGAGAGATCAGCACTGGATTCTCTTGCAGCAGACCTGGGTTTGATTCCCATTACTCACATGGCACCGAACAATTGTCCATAACTCAAGTTCCAAGGGATCTGACCCCTTCTTTCGACCTCTTCTGGCATTGTATGACATGGGTGCACTTACATACGTGCAGAATAGTACACAATAAAAAAAATTTTTAAATAAAATAAAATAATGATTGTGACCTTTTAGTTTTTTTTTAATTTTATTTTTTGGGAATATCATTCATGTATACATTTTAATCAACTTACTTGCCCCATCTAACTCTTCCTGACACATTTCTCATTTTGTCCCCTTCCACAATCAATGTCAGGTCCTCTTTATTTTCATTTTTAACAAACTGAGTCCAATTACTGCTCTTGTCCACTGGATCATGGCCATCCTACCAAGGGCTGTGATCCTAAAGAAAATGATGCAGAAACTGAGTCTCACTCTGTGAAAAAAGTGACCTGAAACTCAAGTTCAACATCCTGACTCAGCCTGATAAGTGATAGAATTGCAAGCAAGTATCAAGAAGTCCAGATAATAGCATAATTCAATATAATATAGTATAATATATATGAGTATTTGATCAATTTATTCATCGATAAAATATTAACCAAATCTATATCCAACTCCCTTCAAACTCATCGATGTGTCTAAGTGGACATTCTGAGTCCATTTAGTGTTACTAGTCAGTGCAGACTGTAGGGCTTGCTTGAAGATGTGCAAGTCTGCTGCATGCAGTCACAGCCTCTGAGTCCATATGTTCAGCATCCGTCTCATGACAAGAAAACAGTCAGTGTTGCACAGCACTACCTCTGGCTCTTGCAGTTCTTCTGCACCATATTCTGGCATCATCCCTGAGACTTGGGGAAAAAGTGTTTGTTATGGATGATCTGTTTATCTCTGAGCACTCTACAGTCTCTTAGTCTCTGCTCTTTGAACAGTTTTGCGTCTCTGTATTAATCATCATCTACTGCAAAAAGAAATTTCTCTGATTAAGGGTGAGAGCTGCATTTATCTGTGGGTATTATCAGAGTGCAATTCAATATTATGTCCAAATAGCGGATGTAATTTATCCTCTAGAACCTATAACCTACTCAAATATGGGTCCTTGTTCTAATAAATAGTGGCAGGCATGGGTTCCTTCTTGTGGATTAGGACTTCAATCTAATCAGAAAGAAGTTGCATACGCCCCAAACATTCCTGCTTCTATTGCACTGGTGGACATAGATTGCCAGGCTAGGTAAGACAGTTGAGTACTTAGCTCACCCAGTAGCATGCATAGCAGCTTTTGGCAGTGTGAAACAGCCAAGTAAGTAAGAAGCTTTCAGGCCAGTACTGGCTTGATTTACCTATATCTTATAACTCAAGTACATGGTGTCAACAAAGCAACAGCAATAGTCTGCAATATTTTAGGATCTATTGGACCCCATAGACAACAATGCAGGGATAAGGGACGTTAAACACAACTGGCAGTGGGCGTTTGTCTTGATACCATCGGGGGAGGTATTGTTACCCTATAAAGGGTAACTCCGTTTAAGCTTATTTTATATATGCATTCACATACTTTTAGGAAACTTCTACAATAATAGATTAACATATCACTTTTTCAAATGCTTTTAGTGTTATTTATCCCTCCCAGTTCCTCCTACTCTACCCATCAAATATTTTTATATTAATTAGCAGTTTTTAATACAAAATGTCTAGGAAATTAGTAAGAGCAACATGAGTTTCCAGTATTTCTTTCTTTTTTACTGATTTAATTTTAATATGTTATTTAATTTTTGTGTATTTCATACATAACATCTTAGTCATCTTTATACTCCCTTCCCCATTGGCACCTTCCCATAGACTCCTCCACAGAATTTCATACATTCTGTTACTTACGTTAAGGCCTAGCGAGTCAATTTATTGTACTCAGATGTCCCTAAGTAAAAGTTCATTTACCAGGGTCTAGTCAGACTAGAGTCACTCCTTTAGAGAACATCAGCTCTTCCTCACCCAGAGGTAATCAGCTGTCCAATTATTCAACTAAGGTTAGGGCCTGCTGCCGTTTTCCACAGTTCTATGTTGTATTTTTGTCTGCTTGAGTTGTATGGGTCTTGTCATGATTGCTGTAATTTCACATGAGCAAGTTCCCAGGAGCCTATAAACTCTATTTCTATGTGGTCATGCCCTTCCTCCCCGACTCAGAATCTTTCCACTCCCTCCAGAATTTCTTTAAACAGATGATTTCCAGTTAAGTTACTTATTTATTAAACATATGACAACATAAAATATAGATAAAGTGTATTTAAATTAATATCACGTGAATTATTAATTTTTTTTGAGAAACCCATTAAAAAGCTAAAAGAGATTTTCACAAGTTCTGTTTTAATACCTAAAGAAAAAAATCCAACCCAGAGGAACTGTGCTCTTTTATAACCTTTAACATATTTATTAAAAGGTCAGCTATGTTAATAAAAGTAATTGCTCAAGGAGTCAGATGAAATGAATGACAAATGACATCACTTCAGTTAGTGGAGAGTGCTGAGTGATCCAGCAACTGTAATTCAAAAAATATTTCTTTACGAGTCAGAGTTAATGAAGACATGCTTCTGCTTAGGTGTTTAACAATATAGAGCTCAAGATGTACAGATTAACAGAAAATAAAATTGCATATTATCATATCACTTGGCTTAGGATGACAAAAATCAACCATCAAAATAAAGGTGACCTACCTTAATATTCAAAGAAGTGTTTATATCTAAACTTAACGATGTATGGGTTAAAGTGGTTCTTGAAAGATTGGTATGCAGTTTAATGGCCATAGTTGGATAAAAGAAGGCTTTTAGGTGCTGTAGATGACTGGAACAAATGAATGATTTCCTGAACAATAATAAATGATACCATTAAGTTTATGTCAAATTGCATTTGAGGCACGAAAGAACTGCAATCCGAATGAGGAAAATTGAATGCACTAAGATAGACCAATATTGTCTTGAGTGTGAATATTATTTTACACACCCTTCAGTAGGAAACATGAAGCATGGGTCTATTTCACATGAAATGCGCAAATATTTTTGCATCCAATACTGTGAAACGCCGCCTTTCTGAGGCTGAGTCACTGCGTAGAAGCATATGGTCCATGTTTTCACTACCAAAATTTCAACAGTTTTATAATGAAGACGAGAAAATCAGAATTTTTACATACATGTTTATAGAATTTTGTGTGTTTCATACACAGCATCTGAATCCCCACCATTACCCTCCCACAGCCCCACCACTGGATTTCATACATTCTGTCATTTATAAGGCCTATTGAGACAAGTTATTGTCCCCTGATGTCCCTCAATGCAAGTTCATCTACTGAGGTCTTATCAGCCTGTCTAGAGTGACTCCTTTAAAGAAGATCAGCTCTTCCTCACCCAGTAGTAATCGGCTTCCCAATAATTTTTTGGCTAAGATTGGGGCCTGCTGACCATTTCCACAGTTCAATGCTGGGTTTTTTGTCTACTTGAATTTGCATGGGTCTTGTGCATGCTGTCACCATTGCTCTAGATTCATATGAGCAAGGTCCCTGGAGCCTGTAAGAGTCTGTTTCCATATGGTTATGCCCCTCTTCTCTTGGTTCTTAAAATCTTTCTGCCCCCTTTTCATCAATGGTTCCTGAGGCTTGGGTTCATTGTCCTCTGTTGCATGATGGAGCATAATTGATGAGCATTGAGAGCTGCATTAATATTTTTTTGTTCCAGTATGTTCCATGAGTCTTATGTGTAGAGGTTCTGTTGTAATTGTGTTACTTAAGGTTGGGCCATTCACAGACAATCTCTGTGTGTGACCAGTTGTGGGACTCTGTAATAGTCTCTATCTCTTGCAAAGTAAGCCTTTTCTGATGAATGGTGACTGGCATTCTTGTCTATAAATATAAGGATCCATATTTAGCACATAGTAAAAACTATATTGGTCTTGGAATGTGACATCCTCGTGGTTTTCTCTAAGAGCTGAGACCTCTCCAGCCATGTGTATTTGGCTATGTTTACAGTAACATACATGATTTTCTTCCCATTGAGTGGGCTTTAGGTCCAATTAGGTTGCTGTTGATTATGCCCAAGATAAAGTGCCACTTCTGCCCCAATACGGTGTGCTGTTCCAGTCATTTTTGTGGTTATTAGACCTTTAAACTGGGTTGGACCTTTGATTGATATTCTCCCTTAGCAGCTTGCTTAGTGTTTTCTCACTTTCAGTAGTTTGATTTTTTTGTTATTCCAACCCCAAAATGTGCTCAAAATATGCACATCCTCTCTTGTCTTTCTCTTTGGATTGATGTTAACTGTGTAGACTGGTTTGTCTTATAGAACTGATGATTTTCTAGTTTCTTTTCTCACTTAGTCTGTCTAAACCCTCACCATTGCTTTCTATTTTCTACAGTAATACTGATTTGTTACTCAGACAGGATCTTTTACACGTGACTCCATGACTTCCTCAACTCTTTGTTACCTCCTGAGTTTTGTGCCACTCAATTTCCATTTTTATCCTACTCTGATATCAATAATTTAAAGAGTGACTATGTATAAGTACTTTATTTCAAAGTATATTGTTCTCTTTCTATTCTTTCCTATTCAATCATTTTATTCAATTTCAAGTAAAATTTCTAGATACAGCTAAACTATCTAAAAATAGTTGAAGAAAAGGGTCAGTTAGCCACAAAAGATGATCTTCAATGAATCCTCTTTAATATTTGGTGCCATATAAAAGGCATAACTTCAAAAAACTTCCATACAGTCATTTACTTTCAGGACACCGAAATTTACTAGCTTTCCATTTTAAATTTTATTTTAATTGTTTCAAGGTTTCATAGATTATATAATGAACTTTTTTGCCCCATTCCTTCTCTCATCCCCCCAAATCTGGAGCTCTTCTTTTCAATAAATCCACCTCCTGCTATAAAATCTTCTTAATATTTTCATTTATTATTAAGAATTTTTATTTTTATTTTTCACTTTTTTGTTGTTAGCCTTAGCCTTTAACAGCTGCACTATCCCTCCAATCCGAAAATTTTATTTATTTTATTATTTTTATTTTACGTGTATGTGTGTATTGCCTGCATGTAGGTAAGTGCACCTTTGTCTTGCAATGCCCGTGGAGGACAGAGGAATCTGTCAGATCCCCTGAAACTGGAGTTATGGACAGTTGTTAGCTGCCATGTGGGGGCTGGGATTTGAACCTGGGTCTTCTGCAAGAGCAACCAGTGTTCTTAACTGCTGAGCCATCTCTCCAGCCTGATTTTTGAGAATTTAATACAATGTATTTTGATCATATTCAAGTATTTCCTCCCCTGTCTTCACATCCTATCCAATTTCATGTCCACTACTATCTTTTAAGGTCTGTTGAGTCTAATTTTTGTCAACAAATGTTCGTTAGTGTGGATCCATCCTACCCATGTGACACCTTTAAAGAAAACTGACTCTCCTTCTCCCAGCAATCAGGAGTTCCTCAGTGAGTATTGATGCTTCTTACCAGCTTCCTCCCCTCCTTGCTGAGGTTTTGTCTGTCTTAAAGTTGGATAGGCCTTGTGTATGCAGTCATAACTGTGTAAGTTCATGTGAATAATTGCCCTGCTGTCTGGAAAACAGTTTCCACCTCTAGCTGTTTCAATATTTCCACTGATTCTTTCAAACTGATCCCTGAACCATTGGCAGAGAGGGTTTCCCTCTAATGCCTAAGTACTCTGAAGTCCATTATTCTCTACATGATAACTAATCAGGTCTAAGAACCTCTGGCTAGACAGGTCAGAGGGTGCAGTGGTGAACCTGATACTATTATTTTGCTGAAGATACAGGATTATTTTGACACATAATGACATATTCATATACCCATTGATTAGTGCAGCTCTCAATTTTCTCCAGAGGTGCTTCTTCTTGTAGCAGATGGTGTTTAACATGTGTCTTCTTTTTAAATGAGATACACTTATTTTAATTGCTGCTTCTTGTCTAAATGTGGATAGGAGTTGTATGCTAGACCAGTGGTTGTTGTATCACTGAAAAAAAGAGTGGATATTAGTACTGTTGCATGACTAGCTGGTGAATATTTTCTACCACTCTGTGGACTTTCTGTTACTCAGTTGTTTTGCTCTATAAAAGGTTTTTATGTAATTAAGTCCCATTCGCTGATTATTGACTTAATCCTAAGCCACCAATGTCTGATTTAGCACAAATCCTTTCCTGCACCTATATCTTGTAATATACTGCCTATGTATTCTTCTAACAATTTCAGTGATTCAGGCTTCTCATGGAGATTTTTGATCCATTCGAAGCTGCCTTTTGTGCGGGTTGATAGGTATGGTCTATTTTTATTTTTCTGCATATGGAAATCCAATTTTGCCAGCACCATTTGTTGGAGATACTATCTTTTCCTTCACTGTGTATTCTTGGTAACTTTGTTAAATATCAGTAAGTTGTAATTGTATGCATTCATATTTGGGTCTTCTATTTTGTTCATTTGACCTAGAAGTCTGCACTTGTGCCAATACCAAGCTGTGTTTACAGCTATGGCTCTGTAATAAAGATTAAGGTCTGCTATGGTGATCTCCTTGGCACTGCTCTTTGGACTCAGGATTGTTTTGAACAACCAGGGTCTTTTGTGTTTCCATATGAATTTTAGAATAACTTCCTTTTCTACTTCTGTGAAGAACAGCACAGGGAGTTTGATTGGGATTAGCTTGAATCTGTAAATTGCCATTGGTAAAGTGGCCATTTTCACTAGACTGATTCTACCGATCCATGAACACAGACGAATATTACATTTCCTTGTGTTAGCCTCAATCTCAGTCTTCAAAGATTTAAGTTTTAATTGATTAGGTCTTTAATGTTTGTGGTTGGATATACATGATGGTTTGAAAGAGAATGTCCCCCATAGGCTCCAAATATTTCAATGTTTTGTCACCAGTTGGTGGCACTGTTTTGGGAGATCTTATAAGGTATGGCCATGTTGGAGGAAGCATGTCACTGGGGTTGTGCTTAGAGAGTTCTTAAGCCTTGTAGGATCTCAAGTTGCTCTCTCTCGATTCCTGTGCCAGCTTGAAGATGTGAGAGCTTAGCTTTTGCTCCTCCTCCAGCCACCTCTACTGTCATGCCTCCCCCCAACAAGATGGGCTCTTTCCCCTTTGGAACCATAAGCTACATAAACTTTTCCTTCTGTAATTGCTTTAGTCAATGTTTCTATCACAGCAATAGAAAAGTAGCTAAGACAGTCTATCCTTACATATCTTTTGAGGTTATTCTGAATGGAGCGTTTCCCTGAGCCCTTTCTTCAATGGCTTATTATTTGTCTACAGGAAGGCTAATGATTTAATTATTGAGCTTTTGTAATTTCATACAAGAGTTTATTTTATTTTATTTTTTTATCAAATTTAGGCTCCCTCCCTTCTGCCATACGTGTTAAGTTCCATCTGGTCAAGTATTTGTACCCTGATATCCTTCAGTGAAAATTCATCCACTGGAGTCTAGTCAGTCCACCTAGAGATCATCAGTAAGGCATACTCTCCCTCTGCCAGTACCAATCAGTTTCCCATAGTTCTCAGTCTAGTCCAGGCCCACCATCCTTTTCTCTCCACTCCTCTGTTTAATTGAGTTGGCATGGGTCTTGTACTCAATGCCTTATTTGCCACAAGTTCACATGAGCAAGCTTCCAATGGTCTGAATCCTCTGCTTCCCTGTGTTCATGAACCAGCTCTGGCTCTTGCAATCATTCTGACCACTCTTCCACAATGGTGCCTAAGCAGTGGGTGGTGAAGTTCAATATAGGAGTCCTATCCAGGGAAACATACTCTGCAAATTCTTATTCTTTAAAACTTGGCCAGTTGTGGCATTCTGTATGTATCACACTCTGTTGCACAGGGAACGTTCACCGGTAAGAGTTGATGGATGCATTAGTTTTCTCCTTATCCATCGTTCTGCTATGTTCTATGAATCTTAGTTGTAGAGATTCAGTTGTAGCTCTATCACCTAGGTCCAGGCATCTCAAACATTTATTCCCTGAGTCTAATCAGTTGTGAAATTCTGCAGTAACCTCCATCTGTTTCAAAAAGAAGCTTTTTTGATGAGTGATGTATAGAATGTTTGTAAATATTAGAATGCAATTCCATTTGTATAGGGATAGGATGAGATAGCATATTCTGTGGGATCACTGTTGATTAACACCCAGATAACAGTACCACTACTGCACCAGTATAGGAAGTTTTCCATGATTGTTATGGTTATTTTGCTTTAGGGCTGGGTTGGATCATTGATTGATTTTTTTTCCCCTTAGCAATTTGCATATTATCATCTAGTATTATGACAGGTAAATTTCAGGTAGAAGGCTTCCAAGTCAGTTCCTGCTCCATTGCTCCAAGTGCTGTCTCTGAAGTATGTCCTGTCTTAATAGCAGGGTCTTATCTACTAGTTCTTTGAATTAACTAGGAGCTTTGTCACTAGCCTGGTTATTTGGGAGTCTCCTTGACAACTCTCACCAACAAATCAAGGAAAGGTCTTATCTACTAGTTCTTTGAATTAACTAGGAGCTTTGTCACTAGCCTGGTTATTTTGGGAGTCTCCTTGACAACTCTCACCAACAAATCAAGAAAAGGTCTTTTCTGTCCTTCATTGTGTTCCTTGCCAAACAGCCCCTAGGTATACATATGCACTAATGTTTAGACACTTGTTCCTTACCAAACTGTCGGGAGCCGTAGGCCCCTACCCCAGGAAATAGCAAGACCTGATTCCTGGCAAAGCTGTTTTTTTAATAGAGCCACTTCATTTCTTAATTGGGTAACGAGGGGAGAAGTGGGGAATGCCTCAAGGGCAGGTAAAACTAGTGGGAGAGGGTAAGGAGGAGGCAGAGAGTGCGCCTCAGAAGGAGCCGTGGGCGCAGTGCCAGACTGGGGTGTCATGCATGTCTCTGGTGACGTTTCCTCGTCACTCTCAAGGGAGATAAGGTCTATCTCCTTAGGGGAAGTTACTTTATCCCCAGGAGGCTCCGAAGGGGGCCTTTGTAAAAGGCCGGAAGGGGGCCCTTGTAAGGGGCCGGAAGGGGGCCTTTGTAAGGGGCCGGAAGGGGGGCCTTGTAAGAGGCCCGAAGTTTGCTTTAAGGCAGCCTCCGTAGAGGTTTCATTTGAATCTATTAGTTCCCTGATTAGGTTCCAGTAGGAAAAGACTGTAACAGGAATTTTTCTCGGGCCCAAAGACCTTATAGTAATCTTCTAAAGCATTCTTTACTCTTTTCCATCCTTTAATATCTATTATTCCTTCTTGGGGGAACCAAGGACAGGTTTCCTTAATAAATTCAAAGAACCGAAATAAATCCTCTATTTTAACCTTTACTCCTCGCATCCGTAAGGCATCCTGCAATTGTCAAACATAAATTTCATGCCTGCTTAATTCTTGTCCCATAACCAGACGCTGATACTTCTGGTTGTAGCCTTGTAGCCGAGGCAGGTTCCCGCTGTCCCGACCCGCAGGACAGTCAACGTGGGTTTCTGGAGGGAGGAGAGGGGACGGAAAGGGACAAGAGATGCGAAGAATGGAGACAAGACAGGCTTTCTGATCAAGTCTCATTTAATGAACATTCACACAAAGTTTTTATAGGGAGGAGAGGGGGAAGTTGGCAGGGAAAATTCCATTGAAGTAGAGCAATTCAATTAACAGAATGAATATCACAATGACACCACACCAATTGATCACAGAGTAAATTCCATAGTAACACCACAATTCTATATAGCAGGTTATAAATCAATTAAGAGGTTACACTTGTATGATTACAGAGTAATACCAAAGTTTCTTAGCAATTACATGAGAAAATGAGGGAATCTCTCAAGCGTTAAGTGCCCAGGTTAGAACAACATGTTTGTGAGAGGCTTTCAAGTATAGTCATCTGGTTAATCTCAAACCAGGCCAGCCTCGATGTCTGAAAAACAGCTTTGCCAGGAATCAGGTGTTGCTATTTCCTGGGGTAGGGGCCTACGGCTCCCGACACCAAACAACCCCTAGGTATACATATGCACTAATGTTTAGACACTATATGTACATTTTTCATGGAGTTTTGGGGTCATACTATTTCCCTCTGTGTCTGAATCCCCGAGAGTGTTCATCTCTATTCCTTTTCTTCCCATCCAACTTCCCTCTTCTCTCCCCATTCCCAGTCCCCCATTATTCACATCCTCTCTCAAATAACACCTGCCTCCCACCATTCCTTCTCTCTTAATTTCCCTCCCCCCCCACTTTGCCCCTTGCATAAACCCTCTCTCCTCTTTTACCAGCCAAGAACTCCCACTTTTCCCACCTCCCCCTGGTAAAATCTGTTCCCTACTATCCCCCTCTTTTGGGCTCTTTCTTTTGCTTTACCTCCATGTATCCTTTCCATTTTCTCACCCCTGGTATTGCATCACAATATGTGCTTACATATTAGTAATTGATGCTGCAGTCTGAAAATGAGGGACAACATGTGTCTCTTGCTTTTCTCCATTTGTGTTGCTTCACCTAGTATAGCACTCTAGTTTCATCCATTTACCTAAAAATTTCATAAGCTCATCTTTTCTTACTACTGAGTAGAACTCCATTGTGTAAATGTACCACATTTTTATTATACATTCATTAGTTGAGGGACATTTGGGTTATTTCCCTTTCTTAGCTATTGTGAAGGCAGGAAAAACAAGCATGGATGTGCAGGTATCATTACAGTAGGGTGAGTCCTTTGGGTACATGACAAGAAGTGGTATAACTAGATCATATGGTAGGCTCATTTTAGTTTGAGGGTTCTCCACACTGCTTTCCATAGTGGCTGCATGAGTTTGCCTTCCCATCAGCAGTGAAAGAGTTCCCCTTTCTCCACATCTTTGCCATCCTTTGGTGTTCTTTGTTCTCTTGGTCTTAGCCAGTCTGACTGGAGTAAGATGGAATCTTAAAGTGGTTTTTATCTGCATTTCTCTAATTACTAAGAATGTTGAGCAGTTTCTAAGGTATTTCTTATCCATTTTTATTTCTTCCTTTGAGAACTCTCAGCTCAGGTCTAAATCCCATCTTTTCATTGGGTTGTTTATTTTCTTGTTTCTTTGTTTTTTGAGTTCTTTGTATATTCTGGATATTAATCCTCTGTGGGTTATGTAGATGGTAAAGATTTTGCTCACTTGGTGGGTTTCCTTTTCCCTTCTTTGGTTTTTGTCTTTTGCTGTGCAGAATGTTTGTAGCTTAGTGAGGTCCAAGTTATTGATTGTTGACCCTAATATATGAGCAGCTGATGTCCAATTTAGGAAGCCCTTTCCTACACCTTTGTCTTGGAGGGTACTACCTATGTTTTCTTCTAGGAGCTTCCAAGTTTCAGGTTTTATATTGAGATCTCTCAACCATTTGGAGTTGACTTTTGGGCAGGGTGAAAAATAAGGATCCAACTTCATTAATCTGCAGGTGAAGACCCAGTTTTGCCAACACCGCATGTCGAAGATACTTTATTTCCTTTGTGTTCTTGGCATGTTTGTCAAGTATCAGGTGGCTGAAATTGAATTTATTCATATTTGGGCCTTCTACTGTGTTCCATTGATCTACTTGTCTATTTTTGTGCCAGTCCATGCTGCTGTTTTAACTATTGCTTCTTAATATAATCTCACATCTTTTGTGATGACTCCCCCAGCATTGTTCTTTTGCCCAAGGTTGCTTTGGATAACAGGAATCTTTGTGATTCCATATGAATTTTAAAATGACTTTTTTCTAGCTATATGAAGAATGGCATGGATATTTTGTATGGCCTTGCATACAAAGTATTGGTCAATATTGCCATATTAATTTTATCAATCCATGAGGATGGTGGGTCTTTCCATCTTCTAATATCTACCTCTATCACTTTCATTAAAGATTTGAAAATTTCATTGTAGAGATCTTTAATGTCTTTGGTTAGATTTATTCCTAAAACTTTTTTTGAAGTTATTGTAAATGGGAAGGTTTCCTTAAATACTGTTTCTGTTTGCTTGTTATTGGTGTATAGAAAGGCTACTGATTTTTGTAAGTTGACTTGGCAAACCAAATACTGAATATTGTATACTGAAAGTGTTAATAATTTCCAACAGTTTTCTAGTGGAATATTGGGGATCTCTTATATATAATATTATATCATTTGCAACTAGAGATAATTTGACCTCTTCCTTTCCAATTAGTATTCCTTTAATTTACTTCTCTTGTCTTGCTCTTGCAAGATTTTCAAGCACTATATTCAAAATGATTGGAGCTAGTGGACAGGCCTGTATGGTTCCCAAATTTAAGGGGAATGCTTCCAATTTTTTTTTCCATTTGCAATTATGTTGACTGTGGGATTGTTTTATATAGCTTTAACTATGTTGAGGTATGCTCCTTCTAGACCAGTTCCTTAACATCAATGTTTGTTGTTTTTTTTTCCAAAGGTCTTTTCTGCATCTCTTGAGATGACCATGAAGTTTTTGTTTTTAAGTCAATTTATATCTTTTATTACATTTATTCATTGACTTACCTATATTAAACCATTCCTGCATCTCTGGAATAAAGCCGATTTGGTCACGGTAGATGATGTTTTTGATGTGTGTCTGTGTACACTTCACAAATATTTTGTGGAATATATTTGCATTCAGTTCATTTAAAATATGGATCTTCAGTTTTCTTTTATCTTTTTTGCTTTATCTTTACCTGGTTTTGGTATTGGAATGATACTGGGATATTGGCTTCATAGAAGGAGTTTGGGGTTTTTCCCTCTGTTTCTGTCTTTTTGTATAATTTAAGCAATGTTGCTTGTAGATCTTTGAATGTCTGGTAGAGTTCTGCCATCATTCCATTTGTGCTTGTTCTTTTTTTGTCTGGAAGTTTTGCATTGCTATTTTAATTTGTTTATTATTTATGGTTCTGTTAAAATGCTGATTTCTTCTTGGTTTAACTTTGGTGTTTTACATGATTTTAGAAATTCATTCTTTTTTAAGATTTTCAAATTTAATGGAGTATAGATTTCTAAAAGTAATCCTTTATAATATTCTAGATTATTTGCTGTCGTTTGTGATGTTTCACTTTTAATATTTTATTTTGTTGATTTGGATTTACTCTTTTTTTCTTTTGGTTAACTTTGCTAAGGTTCTGTCAATCTTGTTTAAACTTTCAAAAAACCAGCTCTTAGTCTCATCGATATTTTTTGTATTGTTTTCTTTGTTTCTTTTTCATTAATTCCAGCTCTGAGTTTTGTTATTTCTTTTTATCCTCTAGGTTTGTGGTTGGTTTGTTCTTGACTTTCCAGGGTCATGAGTTATGCTGTTAGGTCATTCACATTTGCTCTTTTTGATTTTTTAATTCATGCTCTAAGAGCAATAAACACCTCTCTTAAGACTGCTTTTAAGATGCCTCAGAGGATTTTTGTGTTGTGTTCTTATTTTCATTTAGTTCCAGGAATACTTCTATTTCTTTCTTAATTTCTTCTTTGACTCATTAATCGTTCAGGTGTGTGTTGTTTAGTCTCCATGGGTTCATGTAATTACTAGAGCTAATTTTGTTGTGGATTATAAGCTATATTGCAATGTGGTCTGATAGAATGCATGAAATAATTTCAATTTTTTGTGTTTATTGAGATTTTTTGTGCCCCATAATGTGATCAATTTTAGAAAACCTTGCATGGGCTGTTGAGTAGAAAGTGTATCATTTGGTGCATGGTTGGAATAGTCTGTAGATGTCTGTTAGATTTACATCATATAAGGTGCCATTTAATTCAAATGTCTTTATGTTTATTCTTTGTCCAGTTTACCTGTCTATTGAAGGAAATGGGATATTAAAGACACCTAA
The DNA here is from genome assembly GCF_000622305.1 of Nannospalax galili. NCBI lineage: Eukaryota > Metazoa > Chordata > Mammalia > Rodentia > Spalacidae > Nannospalax > Nannospalax galili. Next base: position 1,414,267 of record NW_008337804.1, on the reverse strand, counting down.
TATTACTGAGTTGGGATTCAGTGTTTTATAGTCTTAGAGTACTGTTTTTTATGAAATTGAACGCTCCAATATTTGGTGCATTTATGTTCATGATTATAATATCTTCCTAAGTAATCATTCCTTTGATTAGAATGAAGAAACCCTTTTTATCCCTTCTGTTTAGTTTTGGTTTGAAGTCTATTATGTCAGATATGAGAATTACAGCACCTGCTTGTTTTTAGAGCCCTTTGCTTTGAATTTTTTTCACCATCCTTTCACCCTAAGTTAGTTTCTAACTTTGAAGGTGAGATGAGTTTCTTGAAGACAACAACAATAAAAAAAATCATTTCTTGATCCATTGCACTAGACTGTCTTTGACACGGGAGTTGAGGTCATTGGTATTTAGTATTATTATTGAAAGATATGTATTGGATATTCTCATTTTAACTTCTTTGTGATTAAGACCCTATTTCGTGTTTCTGCTGTCATACCTTTCTTTGTTTTCATTCTGTAGCCTCTTGTGTATGCTTGTTTCTTTTTTTGGTTCTTTGTATTTCTTCATGTATTCTCTGTAGGACTGGTTTGATGGACATGAATTCACACAGTTTATTCATGTCACAGAAAATTTTCCATTTGTTTTCTACAATGAGAGATAGTTTTGATGTATAAACTAATGGGTTTGGCATCCGTGGTCATACAGAACTGGGAATTCTTTGGTCCAGGTTTTTCTGACATTCATAGTTTGCACTGATAAGTCAGCTGTAATTATGATGGGTTTTCCTTTCTATGTAACTTTTTTTAAGCAACTTTCAGGACCCTCTCTTTGTTCTGTACATTTAGTGTTTTTGTTATGATATGCAATGAGGAATTTCTGTTCTGGTCATGGCTAATTCATATTCTATGAGTGTCTTGAATCTCTATAGGTAAGTCTTTCCTTAATTTAGGAAAATTTTCTTCTATAATCCTGTTGAAGATCTGTTCAATGCCAGCAGTATGATGTTTTTCTCTTCCCTACTAATAATTCATAGATTTGGTCTTTCCATGTTATCCTGCCCTTCCTGAATATTCCATTCCTGTTTGGTTTTTAATTTTACTTAGTCTTTGCTTAAGGAGTCCAGTTCTTCAACTTTATCACCCAGTCTTGATATTCTGTTTTCCATATCATTCATTTTGCTTATGAAGCTTTCTCCTGTTGTTTCTAAGTGATTTATTGAGTTTCTAAATCCCACACTCATTTCCATTTGGGTTTTTACCACTATTTTTATCTCCTTTGTAAATTCACTTTTCAAGTCATCAATTGTTTCTGATATTTCATTATTCCCCATATTTGCATATTCTTGGGTTGCCAACACAAATTTATGGCTTTTCTCTTTTAGTTGTGTGTGTGTGTTATAATATCATATCATCTGCAAGTAGGTATAATTTGATATCACTTTTCTAATTATTACCCTTTTAATTTCCTTCTTTTGTTTTATGACTGTAGCTAGAATTCCAAGCACTATATTGAAAAGGAGTGCAGGTGGTGGACAGCTTTGTCTTCCTGATTTAATGGTGGTGCTTTAAATTTTCTCCATTTAGAATGATGTTGGCTATGGGTTTGTTTTATATAGCCTTAAATATGTTGTGGTATGTTCCATCCAGTCCAATTCCCTCTAAGAATTTTATTATGAATTTATGTTAGATTTGTAAAAAAGAATTTATTTCTCCATTGTCATTTGTATGATTTATAAAGTTTATTGACTCAGGTATACTGAACCATGCCTGTATCTCTGGAAGAATGCCTACTTGATCACAGTGGATGATATTTTTGATTGTTTGTCTATATGCAATTTGTGAGTATTTTGCTGAAATTTTTGCATCTTAGTTCATTAGGGATATGGGTCTATAGTTTTCTTTTTCTGGTGTGTCTTTTTTTGCTTTTGTATTAGCATAATGCTGCCATAATAGAATGAATTTGGGGTATCATCAACTGTTTCTGTCTTTACAGTTATTTAGATAATACTGATTTTAGATCTTCTTTGAAGGTCCTGTGAGTCCATCTGGGCTGGGGCTTGTTATAATTGGGAGACTTTGAATTACTGGTTCAATTAAATTAGTGGTTACATGTCTTTTCATACTCTTTATCTATTCTTGGTTTAACTTTTGTTGGATTCTATGAACATAGAAATTCATCTATTTCTTTTAGACTTTCAAATTTAATAGAAAATATGTTGTTAAAGTATTCTCTTATAATATTTTAGTTATTTTGATGAAGTGATGATTCCCCTTTCATTTTGGATTTTGTTTTGCTCTTTCTTTCTTTCTTTTGGCAAACAATAATAAAGTTCTTTTCATGTTCTTTAATTTTTAAAGAATTAGGAAACCTCCTCTGTGAAGACTAGCTCTCATGGTTTCTGAAGATGCTACACAAGCTGCCAAGGGGACAATAATCAGTGGTCCTGCCCAGCTGACATGGAACTTGCTATGTAGAAAATACTGTCCTCAGTCTCACAGGCTTCTGCCTTTAGATTACTAGGATTAAAGGACTATACCACCCTGCCTGGCAAGAATCCTTTTTGAATTAGTAAAATTTAACTTTGACAAAATATTTGCAACAAGGGAATTTTGTAAAGAAAACATGTTTTTTTCCAGTTAATTATTTATTTAATAACCACATACTTAGAAGAAACATTTCATTACAACAGCATTGACATATTCAATAACAATTTTCTGAGCTAAAATGCATCTTTTTCAAAGTTGGCTGTAAATTTTTACGTTTACAGTTGAATTGTTATAGTTATACAATATTGTACTCAGTATAAACCCTATAAGACATAAAATTAAATGAGGATTTAATCTTTAAAAAAGATCTCCATTTCATTATTAAAATACACAGTTTCACACAGAAAAATTAATTTTCAATGCAATTGACATTAAGAAATTTGCACATGCTTTTCTAATCTCTATATGATTCTTACTATTGACAGTCAGTTACTTTCTGAGCTCCTTGGCATCTGAACATGGATATAAACTCATCAGGTATATTTCAATGATAATGCTTTTCACATCTACTAATTATTATTACTATTTTTATCACAATTTTTTAAAATTTTTAATAACTACATGATTAGATGAAGCATTTCACTATAGATTTAACATACTCAGTAACATACTCCAGAGAAAGAGCACATCTCTTTCACAAGTGGGTGCAAGTTTCTAGGTTCACAGTTGAGTCAATACAGTTATACAATATTGAGCTCAGTATAGGCCCTGTAAGACATAAAATTGAATGATATTTTAACCCTCAAAAGAGAC
>NW_008337804.1:1403804-1410512 GCF_000622305.1 Nannospalax galili | reverse complement strand
TCAGAAGAAGGTATCTCCTATCTGGCATTGCTGCTTGTTATGTAGCCTTTACCTACGCATATGGACTTTTAAGGAATTATATTGGTCCCTTTAATCTTTGGTTATAATTTCCTTTTGGATGTTTAAGGCCATACAGTTGGCCCTGATAAACCAAATTACTTTTACTCTTAAGGTCATTTGAGGATCTGTTTCTCAGGGTTCACATGGGCTTGGGAGGAGCCCCTGGCTCCTTTCTTTTACCAGTTCCATCTATGTGAAGATAAGTCAAAGGTCCTGCTCGATCATAGTTGGCTTCACTTGGAAGCATGGAGGGAGTGTTTCCTCTGTTTTGACCCTCCTCTTTGTAGACTGGACACTGGTTCAAGTCCATCTGATGGGGTCTCCTTAGCCTTCTTGGTCAAGAGGACAGGTGACCCACCACCATTACAGTACATTTTGAGAGATGCTCATAGTCCCCTGGAACTAGTCGACCTAGGAGGGCAAGGAGCAAAAACTGTCCTTTATGTCCCTCTTACCAAGTTAGTATAGGCCTCAAAATACGTCTGTTAAACATCCAAGAACATTAATTCCACCAGTCTGGTACTTTTAATTACTGTGTGCCATAAGTATTGGGCCAAGACCAATTGTTCTCAGATAAAGCTTACCTAGACATGTATTTCTTGATCTGCTATGTATATTTTGTCAGTAGGTTGAAGGAGTAATATGGATCCCTCTGGTTTTCAAAACTAGCTGGGCATTATTTATCTCTCGCATTATCTCACCTGTCTCCCCCTCTACCATAGTTTTCCCACTTAAGGTGTCCCCATTTCTCCCATTTCTCCCTTAATAATACCCTTCTCCTATGGTCTTACCTCTCTTGAGCTCCTTCTTTCCCCTTATCTCCTAGGTTCCTTGTATACCCCCCACTCTCTTAAACTAACCCAATTTTTATCCATATATCCCTTATTAAGACCTGTTTTCTACTGTTCTTCTCTTTCAGGTTCTTTCTTTTCCTTTACCTCCCAGGTTCCTTTCCATTATCCTGGTTCCTGTAGTTATGTCTGGATACATACTCAACAAGGTTTGGTTCTAGGATCCACATATGAAGGAGAACATATGTTAATTTTTTTTTCTGAGCCTGTGTTACTTCACTAAGCAACCTAAATGTCCCTCAGTTGATGAGTGGATAATGAAAATGTGGTTCATTTATACTATGGAGTTTTACTCAGCAATAAAGAAGGGTGAAATCATGAGATTTGCAGGTAAATGGATGGAACTTGAAACTGTTACACTAAGTGATGAAAACATGTTTTTAAGCTTGTTATATCTTTATGTTTAGGGGTCTAAATCATCCAATGGGATTCTTGCAAGTAGAGGTCTCAGATTATACATTGTACTACCTAGTCTCAGTAACCCTCACAACTTTAAATATTTAATCACAGTAGTATGTACCTTGGCAATATTTATCAAAGGGGATGAAATTTCAATACATATACACTTGTGGGTTACGGTATCAAAATCACAGACCACATAATTCTTGTCCTAATAATCTTGATGATTTAATGCCAAATTATTTTATGATAAAAGTGTGCAGTCTGTAAGATAATAGACAATTATTTTAGTAATATCTTTATTCTCCAAGGAGCCTACTTCTTTGTCATAATAATGTTTTAATGTGCCCATGAAAAAGTTCTCTGAGAAGTTAATGGACACATGGTCATTAACGTCAGGCAAAATTGTCTGGAAATTTCTCTTTCCTCATGTATTTTCTATATAAGCTATAGGAACATTTCTGTAAACCAAAGACTGCTGTCAGTGGTGATTTCAGGAACTTCTGCTTCTGATGTTGCTGATGAAAAATTGGATAAAAGAAAAAGAGAAATGGTGTTAGCGTGCCATCTTTTTTAAATATTTTATTTATTATTTTTATTCTATGTGTACGAGTGTATTGCCTGCATGTATGTGAGTGTACCCACATTGTACAACGCTGTGGAGGTCAGTTCCCCTGGACCTAGAATTAAAGATGATTTGTAGCCACCAAGTGGGTCCTGGGAATTGAACCCAGGTCCCCTGCAAGACCAGTCAGTGCTCTTAACTGCTGAGCCATCTCTCAAGTACCATCCTGCCATTTTTTAATGGTAAGGAGGTCAAAATAGAAAGGAAGCCATGATTAGATTGATAATACAAGACACATCCTGTGGTCCCAAATGTGGAACCCATGAAAGGAAGCAGGTAGCAATGAGGAAGTGAGTGACCTAGAAATGGAGGAATATGCCCCTTGCTTAGTCTTTTAATATAAAGAAAGGGAAAATCTATGATCCAACATGTTGATGGAACTTTTTACAATAGTTTGGTGTGGGAGACTATCGTAATTAAATAAGATTCAGCACTGGAGCTGTTGGACCTAGGGAAGATGTTCAAAATAAGGAATGACATGTCCCCTCACCACCTAGCTTGTTAGGCTATGGGACATGGGAGAAGATTGAATTAGTTTAAGTGCTGCAGAAGCAGAGAAGCTGAGCAATATAACCACTCATCCCTCTTTGAAACAAAGACATCACAATCTAAGGCAACGTGGGGAAAATCAATCCTTGTTAGACTGGCTGATATGAGTCATTAGAGACATATAGTTATCTCTACCTGAGATTCACATGAATTCCAGAGTCTGGAAAACCACAGAGGAAGGACAGACACTACTGAGTGGCCTAGGTATGTGGAAAGCAGCATTTAATGCCCCATTCACAGGCCCAGACAGGGCTGTTTTTAACAGTTTTAAGGAAGTACCTGATTCAGCAAGGACCACGAACTAATAGAGTGCCAGTGTCAATGCTGAGCCTGTGGTAAGGATGACGTGTATGCTTCAGGAGATGCTTTGGTGAATTTAAGCAATTCAGACAGATATGTAAACAGAGAGTTATATAAAGGTGGTGCCTCTCATTCATAAGCACTGCCCAACATTGTGTTTCTAACTGACAGCTGAAGCAAGAAATGGGGTCCTTCCATGCTGTAGTGGATACTGCTACTGTGTTCTTTAGTATCCCCTTAGCTGATGAAACCCAAGATCAATTTGCATTCACATGGAATTGATGACAAAGAACCTTCAAAATACTTCCCCAAAGTTATCTCCACAGCCCCACCATTTGTTATGAAATCACGGTCTTGGATCTGACCCTGTTATCCTGTCCATCCTCTGTAAAAATATTTCAAAATATAGATGATACAATGTAAAATTCTGACTACATTGCAGATTTGGAAGTTCATTTGGAGGACATATGAGGGCACCTGAAGGAGGAAAGATGGGAAATCCACCTGCACAAGGTACAAGTGCCTGTCCTAATCATAACCCTAACCCAAATACTGCACCTCTGCTAAACCTAACCCTAAACCTAACACTAACCCTAAAAGTAAACCGTGACACCATGAGCCTAACACTGGGCCTAACATAAACCCTAAACCTAAACCTAAGCCTAACCCTACAAATAATTCTAGCCATAACCCTACCTTTAACCCTAAGCCTAGCCATAGCCATAAAGCAAAACCTTAAACTAACGTTAACCCTAAACATAACCCTGGTTTACTAAGGCTAACCCACACTGTAACTTTATCCCTAATCCTAACCCTAAACCTAACAGTAGGCCTAGTATGGTAGTAATATTTTTAGGAATTTTGTGGTCAGGTAGGACTCATGTGACACCTGGAACAGCTGTTGAAAAAAGTCTTACAACAATCTGTGCCAATGAATGCAGGACAGTTACAGGTATTTTGGGGAACTTCTAGGATATTAGATAATTTTTATACCCTGCCTTGCCCTGGTCATCCATCCCCTGAATATTTGATAAAAAGAGTTGCTACTTGAGGTTGGGGTGGAAAGGCCCAAGAGGCCTTCAGGCAAGTCAAGATATTGGTAGAACAAATTAAACAGCTGTGTGCACTGATAGTCCAATGTCTCTTCCTCCTGGAAGTCACAAGTAGCCTTCAGGGCTAAGGGTGGGGCTTATAGAAACAAAAGTCAGAAAAGACAGCCCCAGTATGATTTTGGTTCCAGTCATGAAAGATGCAGAAGCCTTGTTCACAGCTCTAGAACAGCAACTGCTAGCCGTATATAAGGCTTTGCTGTTGGTGGAATCTGTTATGGGGCCCACCTTGGTTGCTGTCAAAACAGCATATCCCATAAAAGGATGGGTGGAAGACATGGTTGCCCAACCTGTATTAGGCATTGCTTACAAACAAATGCTACAAAGATATCACACATATTTACAATAATGAAGGGTGGTGGAATCAAGCTCAATCACCAGTGATACGCAGTTAGTACTAGGACTGGTGTCATTTCAAGCCGTAGAGCTTCTACCTTCACCTCCTGTAGTTGACCCTCCACAAAACAAGATCATATGTTAGAAGGGACTCCCTGAATTACTGCTGATGGGATCAGCAGGGGCACCAAACAAGAATGTGTAGTTGTGCCAATACAGATGAGGATGGAGATTATGTAACTGAAAAGAGGAGAATGAGAGAGCAGCCAGCGGGCTGAATAAGAGCTGTATTGATAGTAGTAACATAAGAGCCTTGGCCAGTGACCATCTGTACTAATAACTGAATGATATTCAAAGGCCTAAACTTATGGATGATCCAATGGTAGAGGCAAAACTCACAGGTGATGGGATAGCCAGTAAGGTGACAACAGATGTGGAAGGAAATATATAGTAAGATACAGCAGGAGCTGGTGTCCCTGGTGGTTTACCATATGACAGCCTACCATCTGTGAGTCCCTCAGGAAATCAGCAAACTAGGTAAGGGCCCTAGAGGCAGCTCACTGGATTTATATCAAGCCTGGCCACAGGGGAGTCATCACAGAATGGAAAAAAAGCCAGTTTCTGGCATTCAGGTAAGATATTCTGACATTCAGCAGACTGTCCAGTCACGTGAAGCTTGTTTCCAGTTATAACCCTAAGGGATGAATGCCATGATAGAAAAAGAGCATAAGTCAACCTACCCTGCAAAACACTAGAAAACAGATTACATAGGGCTCCTGTTAGCTGGTAAAGGATACAAGTATGTTCTAAATTTTGTGGACACAGCCACAGGTCTTATGCAGACACTTCCTTGAAAATGAGAAGCAGGTAAAGCTCCCATTAAGGGCCTTTCCCAAGTCAGTGTCATGTTTGGGTACCCATGGAGAACTAAAAGTGAGAGGGGCACTCATTTCACAAGTACTGATGTACAGAACTGGACTGCGGATAGCCAGGTTCAATGGTATTTCCACCTTCCCATAGCCTTATGGGGGCAGAGTTGATTGAAAGAAAAAATGGGTTTCTGAAAGAGCAGTTAACAGCCTTAGATACAGAAGGAACTCTAAAGGGATGGAAGAAGGTTTTGCAGATGCTACATAGTTGTTAAATAAAAATCCCAGTTCAAGGGTTGTGTTGCTGTCCTATGAGCTGTTGGCCAGGGAGACTTTTGAGGTTTCTAAAATGATAAAGGCTATTATCACTATTAATGGCTACACACCAGGACTAGATGGTAAGACCTTATTGCTAAGGTCACCACATGGTATGAGTGTGAAAAAGGGAGAAATTAAGCCAGGACTAAGGAAGAAATACCCCACAGCTGGATGGCTGGCTTTTGTAGTGACAGAAGATGCTATGCTGATTACTGGAGGGAATGGTTCCCTGAAATTCTGTTTAATAATGGACCCCTGTGTACTGCACAATCAACATGCCAAGCAACTTGTGCCTACTGCTGTAATAGTGGTACAACAAGAGTATGTACAACTGACAAATTTCCAATTGGATTTAATGCCTACTACTGAGAGAGGAACACACATCTTGTACTGCAAGTTAGCTCAACCTCTGGTGGCAAGGGAAGTTGTAGGCCCCAATAAGGAAGTCACCACAATTGTTTTGTTAGATGGATGCGATTCATCTGCTATAGTGCCTTCCAAACATTTGTTTATGCCCATAGGTTATTACTGCACTCTGTGTCAGTTTAGATGTTCCCACTTCTTGCTTTTCATTGGTGTTTTTATATTAAGAGGGTTACCACTGAGATGGGTCAACAGCCAGGTCCTGAAAACAGATGAAGAAAAGGCCAAAGGATTCAAAGCTCACTGCAGTGAAAGGAAGATCATCCCACATCTATTTCAACCCCTCCAGGCTCAGAGTTTCTTACAGAAGAAAATGGTGGAAATAATGAAAGAGCCAGAGGAAGGAATCAAGTGTTGCATAGGATTGTACTTTGACAGACAGACAGACCATGGGCAGATGCCATCTTCCCAAGCTTGGTTACACCAGCTTGCCTAGGATAATCACAGCTAAGCTGTTGCCTGTTATACTCTACAAGAAAGAAGGGTCAGGGACAGTCAGCCACATCTCCCAACTAACCAGTTGGCCCTAGTTGGATGAGAGGGAGGGGCTAAGGGCATGTAAACTGAGGAAGCCTTAGGGAGGCTCTCTCCACAGTTATTTTGTGCAGCTGAGTGGAAGTCACCATCTAAGCCTGGTTGAAGACTTTTGAGTGAGGCCCTCCTGGAGGGAGCACCCACAATCCTGTAAGTAAATACTCACCATTTCTCTGTCAGTTTTCTAGACTGCAGTTTAGCAAAACCATACCTTGGTTTTTCATATGGACCAAGGGAGGAGGAGGCCATATGTTGTTTATGGCTCCCAAAAGGAATTATAGCTACGTGGCTCTGGTTAATCTTGGTGGGTCACAAAACAAAACCAACAGGCATGA
>NW_008337804.1:1387101-1403785 GCF_000622305.1 Nannospalax galili | reverse complement strand
AAAGACTTGTTATGTTTTAGACAATAATGCTGATAAACTTAAATCAATTACTATAAAATCATCTCTGCCTTCTGTTTTCCATTGCTATAAACATCATGAAAATATTTCCTGGCACCTCTTCTGTATTATCTTTACCATTGCAATAAGCATTATCAAAATGTTTTCTGGTGTCTTTTCTATGTCATGTTTACTTTGCCCAATACAATTTATTTCTCAATCACCAGATGCTTTTTGAATTTTTATTTATTTATTTTTATTTTACATATATGAGTATTTTACTTCTGTGATGTAATTGAACCACATGTGGGCAGTGCTGACAGAGATCAGAAATTTGCAACTTATCCCCCAGCACTGAAGTTACAGGAAGTTGTTAGCTGCCATATGGGTGCTGGGAACAGAACCTAGGTCTTCTGCAAGATCAGCCAGTGCTCTGAACTGCTAAGCCATCTTTCTGGCCCTGCCTGATGTTTTTTAAACACTGTTTTCAATTTTCTGCCATAATTGTGTAAAATCACAGAAAGTCTGATCCCTTTTTTGTTTTTTGTTGTTTGTTATTTGCCAGGGTCTCCCTAGACCCAGCCTACATGGAAATCATGACATGATCCAGGCTGGCCTCAGTCTCACAGAGATCTGCCTGCCTCTTACTCCTAGCTGGGATTAAAGGCACAGGCCACCATGGCCAACACTGATCACTTTTAAAGTCCTTTTAACTTTAATAATCAAAACCATGAAAATTAATATGAAGATGCAATATTGTGCATATTAAGCAAAGTTAAATACAATATTGAAGTAGAGCTTATTTTTAACAAAACAAAATATTAAATTTGGAAAGGAAGAATCTAAACTATTTTATTTATTATCTGCTTACATGCTAATCCCAGGAGATATAGAATTTATTTCAAATTATATAACACTGTATTTATTAAAATAGATACCCAGATTTCAATTTCATGGATTTCTTGCAAGACTCCATACCTGACATAAGACACAAATAGTCTGTGTATTAAATCTTTTAGAAAGATTGAAGAAGGTATTTGTAGAGCACATTTACTGAGATGTATCCTTGTAGTAAGCAATCATCTTTTTTTTTTTTTTTTTTTTTTTTCTGTTGATTGACCATCCTAAGTTGTAAAAGCATTTTTGGAAAGCAATGAATAAGACCAACACATTTTGCATTTCAGAACAAAGTAGTCTTCTCTAGGTTAGCATGACAATGGTTTTAATATTTCATACTTTATCAAAGGTAATTTTGCAGTGTCTGTATGTTGATCAAGCACATCATGCATTTCCCTCATCTATAAAAAGATTGATGTCAGATAAATTGCCATGTAACCTGTGGTTCTGAAGGAACACAAGAATTTTCAAAACTTAGTATAATGTTGGAAGCCATGATATGAGAAATAAGATGATAAGCAAGAAAATCACAAAATGGATTTTCTCTTCAGTTGAGGGACTGACCTGTGAGTACAGAGAATTCTATAATAGAAGAATACTTGCAAAATTGCTAAAGCCATCTCATTTTCCAAATCAGAAAGCTGAGACCACCACAGGATTAAATAACTCATCTACTATCAAGCATTTAGGATAAAAATATAGAACTAGAAATGATTATGCCTGTTCTCTCCATGGGGTTTCAAAATTGTATAACCCTACTTAATGGTCCCACCCTCAAATAGCTAAGCTTCTCCATTTATTTTGATTCTGATATAAAACTGCTTCAAGGAACAGTGATATGAAAGTTACAGAGAGATTCCTGTTCAAGAAGTCTATTTCTCATCACTTAACATCCCTCCTGAAGTATAATGCACAATTTTATGGAAAATAATTTGCTTATTTTGATTTCAATTAAATGATACAATTTCTCGTCAATTGGTTATGTTGCAAAGGAGTGTGGGGTCCAGTGCAGGACAGTGACAAGAAAAGCAGATGCTGTGGACATGGGTATTTGGTTAATGGTTGAATTCTTTTTAGAAAAGTCTGATCTGTTCTCTTTAGGTTCCTGTTTAATTATATATATATTTTTTTGCATATGTCTTCTCACTTTGGGGAAAGGAGGTTAGCAAGAGGATGAAAAAATCACAAATGATAGCACTGAATCACTTCAAATTACTGGGAATAGGAAGCATTTTCTTAGATACATTCTATTTCTGAGAATGCTATTTTATTTGGATTTTAACTTCTAGGTAAAAATCATCTCAATGCTGATTAGTAAAATTCACAAAAGAAGGTAAATGTAGGATAGAGAAAAAAAAAACAAAACCTCCTGACTCATTGATTGTAGAGAGGCTAATCTATAATCCCCACAATTAGGCAGGAAGATCAAAATTGAATATATAGTGAGTTCAAAACATCCTATGGTATATGAGAACCCCTCTTTTAAAAAAAATCTTTTAACTCATGAAGAAAACCCTACTGCCATTTGCGTGACAGCTTCTATTAAGGATCTGTTTCATCTTTAGGTTTGATTAACGAATCAGCTGTGATTAACTAAAAATCAGCACCAATGAAGTGAAACTTGTGTTTCACTATAACTGATGTTGATTAACTGAGTCTGATAAACTAGCTGTGATTAATAAGATATCAGCATTACTAAATTAAATATTCTGTGATTCAGGACATATTTCCATCAGGTCAGCACACCAGAGCTGTGGTACAGAGACGACCAAGGCTGGATCTCATGCTGGTAGCCAGAACAGCAATATGTAAGTGTTACCCACCTGGTACTGACTTTGAAGGCAGGGAAGATGTAAGATTGTGGGTACCATGGAGTGAGGCTGAGACTGGGAACCAAGCAGTAGGGTCAGAATCCCTGAAGAGAGTCAGGAAAGGCCATTGGTGAAGAAGCAACCTCAGTTGCAGTGGATAACACAGGACATTGAGGATGTCAGTACTATGTGATGATCACCAAGGATAGTAGATGGAAAGTTGAGCCATCCTAAGCCATCAAGAAAAGTTATATGTGCTGAGATCTCAAAACTGGAGAAGTGAAATGGTTCAAGTCCTTCAGAGCCCAGAAGATAATGCGTGAGTCCCATAAAACTCTGGGGAACATTTCTCATTTAAACCACCACATAGTTTAATAGCAATTTGTTTGTATGTCAGATTGACAAGTCATGGTGCCTCCTAGTAACTTTCAGCTGTCAACTTGATAAAACCTTGAAGAAATGCTGAAATAACATTGGCCTGTGGCCATATCTGTGAGAGATTATCTTGATTTATTATTGATGTGGGAGGACTCAGCCTACTTTGGGCAGCAGTAGGCAAAGGGCCTACCTAGGATGTCTAAGAAAACTCGGTGAGCATGAGACAGTTGGGCAAGCCAAACCAATTAGTAGATTTCCTCTATTTTCTCTGGTCCAGGTTCCTCCCTCTACAGAGTTCTTGTCCTGAATTCCCTCAGTGATACACTGTTACCTGAATGTCTAAGCTGTAATAAAACTTTTTCTCTCCTAAGTTGCTTTGGTTTATGGTGTATATCACAGCAATAGGAATGAAAATTTGAAGAAGCATCAAAGTTCTATAATAAGGAAATGGTTAAAACATTAACAGTAATAAAATAATTGCAACAAAACATAACAAATATCTATGACATATTTTACCTAATAAACAGCCTGTCAGGAAGTGTACTAACAAAGAAGAGAAAGGTCGTAAGTTATAGTTCCAAGCTAAGTAAAATATAGCAAGTCCATCCTTGGACTTACCTAAACTGATCTGGAACAATCAGCCTGAAAATGGACCCCCGATGGCTTTGGAGAGAGGGAGAACACAGGCCTTCATCAGAGACCAAGAAACATTAAGTGTTGTAATTATTATTTATCCATGGCCCTGTTCACCTGTCAGGGATTCAATTGGTCATAAACATTCAATAATTATATAGTCTTTAAATTAATTTGTTAATTACTAAATCAAGAGATGAAAAACGAGAAAATTTCAACATTTTTTTTCCTTCTTTAATTGAACCATTGGGGTTGAAAAGATGCTTCAGAGGTTAAGAGCCCTAGCTGCTCTTGCAGAGGACCTGGGTTTGATTCCCAGCACCCATGTGGTAGCTGACTACTGTCCATAAATCCAGTTCCTGAGGATCCTACATCTTCCTCTGACCTATACAGCCATTGCACGACTAGAGTACATCTACTTACATGCAGGCAATAAAATAAAAATTCTCACAAAATAAAAAAAAACTCACACACATAAAATAAAAATAAATGAAATATTTAGACTTTTATGAATTTCATACAATTTATTTTTATAGTATTTAGATCTCCTTTCCTACCTTCATACTCTTTTAATGCCACTCTCCCAATTCCATATATATATGGAGAGAGAGAGAGAGAGAGAGAGAGAGAGAGTAAAAGTTGTGTCCCAAAATGTCCTACAATGCTGATCTATCCACTAGAACCAGGTTAAACCTACCAAGAATCATAACATTAAAATATATTACCTCTCACTTACCTAGCATCTGTAGATTTCTAATAATTCTTTTGTTAGTTGGTTCTTACCTACTTCCTCATATCAATGCTGGGATTGTGTTTTACTGAGTTTGACCTTACAAGGTACTTGTGCTTGCTGTCACAAATGCTGTGAGTTCAAATGAATACCTGAAGAGCTGTCTGTAAAACTATTTTCTTAAGTCATGTATCACCTCTGACTCTTACAATCTTTCCATCACCTCTTCAACAATGATGTCTGAGTCTTTGGAGGAAGAAGTGTAATATAGGCGTCCAAGTCAGTGATAATCACTCTGCATGTTTGCTAGATGTGGGTCTCTGTTAATAACTACCTCATATGTAAGGAAACATCTCTGGTGAAGGTTTAGAGATGCATTAATATATAAGTAGAAAAGTAAGTACTTATATATGACTTACATTTTTTTTATATATATACATTTAGCAGAGTAATAGTGTTGGGCTCCCACTATGACCTGTGCCCTTGCTATCCACATGTTCCTAGGTGTGATATCAGTGTCAAACGTGGGCTCCATCTGAAATGGACTTCACATCAACTAGAAAATTATCAGTTAATCCTATAATATTCATGAATTTTTTGCACTAGATTTCATATATTGCTAAGCCACCTAATGAAGCCCTCACAGTTGAAGGATTTATAATTTTGTAAGGTTGGAAGGGAGGATGCAAAGCAGTGATATAAATGGGGAAAGCAGATAATATATTAGGAATGATTAATTAGGGTAGAGAATGGGAAGGTAGGGCAGAGGAGGGAACATGGGGTGGGATAACTAGCATTAAAGGCTTTTAGAAAAAAAGTCTTATGGAAATCTACCACCTTAGCAGCTTCTTAAAGTGTATAAACATACTTAGTTTCGAAAGGAGATTGAAAGGAGTTACTTTATAGCAGGGAAACATTGCCCCTATTCAACAGCACAGGCTAGTGAATTAAAAGTACATTCTAGGAATGGACTCCCTTCAAACAATGCTGGCCATTGACCCTACTCTTTGATACCTTGATCCGAGTATCAGAATTTGATGGTAAGACCCAACTGCTGAGAACACTGCATGTATGATTAATAAACATACAAGGAGAAACCAAACTGGTACTGCCTTCAAAGCTCTGTCTCTGCTGGCTAGCTTTCATATTGTTGGAAAGAGGTATGTATGCAATCAGAAGAAAATTTCAACATTTTAATGAAGAAATAAAAAAATAGTACCAAAAGAGAGAAATCATCTACCTAAGAATTCAGTAAAAATCTAGTAAAGATGGATAATGAAAACAAAGATAGAATGGTGTTTGTGATGGCTAATCCTGGGTGTCAACTTGATTTGATCTGAGATTAACTGAAATGAAAGAGATCTTCTTAATTGGATCATCTAAAGCTGGAAGAAACACCCTAAATGTGGGTGTTACCTTCTGATGGCAGCCGGTATAAAAGACCAAGGCAGAGAAGAACACGGGGTTTTTTGTGGCTTTCCTTCTCTCTTGCTGGTGAGTTCGTCTTGCTGCTGTACACTGAAGACTAGCTGATATTTTGGAATTTGTCAGACCTTCAGCACTGGAATGGGACTACTGAGACATCCAGGCTTGTGGACTGAGCAACTACAGATTCTCAGCCTCTCCAGTGTGGTGCAACCATTGTTGGACTACTCGGACTCTATCCTGTGAGCTAAGCTGATAAATCTCTACACATATTCATTCTACTGGTTCTTTTTCTTTGGAGAACCCTGACTAATACAGTGTGGTATAAACAAAATTTGATAAAAGTCTTGTTCCTAGAACTCAGTTGAATGCTGTTTCCAAGATAATCTATACCATTCTTTTGTTCTGGAATTTAGGTGAGAAGATTAACAACTGTCTTATTCACCTTAAAATTCCATGAAAATTTGGACTATGCTATGACTCTAGTACTTGCCTTTGCCATTTTCTTTAGGAAACTCCCAACAATGTTTTCTTTTTATCATTTCTTGTACATGAGTAATCTAGTCTTCAATGTGGACTGTATCCAGACTTTCAGTTCAGTATTCATTATCATCTCAAGTGAAAATCAATTATAGACATTTATTCCTAATTAATATTTTGTGGCTTTTAAAATAGTTTATTCAATATTTGCATTCCATAAAACGTATTTTGATCATATTCTACCTCCCACAACTCCTACCAGATCTGATTCCAACTTCTTACCACTGACTTTCATATTCGTTTTTTACTGTATCAAGTCCAATGTGTATTTAAATACTCTTGAGCATGGATGCATCCCTGGAGCTTGCATGATGTACCATATTTCATACCCTTAAAGAAAATGTATTCTCCATCTCTTAGCAGCTCTCATATGTCTTTAGCTCTTTTGTAGGGATGAGATTTCATGCCCACCTTTCCCTCCATGCTGAGATTTTGACTGGTTTGATCCGAGCAAGTCTTGTGCATGCTTTCACAGCTACCATGAAGTTCCATGTGCAAATTCCCTGCTGGTTAGAAAACACTGTTTCACTGTATTTATCTACCATGTCTTGCTCTTGTGTTCATTCTGTGCCCTCTTCCAAAAAGTTCCCTGAACCTTTGGGTGGGGTGAGATATAGTAGATACTAGAACTGAGCACTCTGCAGTATCTTATTCTGTGTGCATTGAGTAGTTGTGAGTTTCTATGATAATTGTTATTTACTGGGAAATTAAGCTTCTCTGATGAGTGTTGCCATATCGCTACTCTATGGGTATATCAATCAGTCATGAGGGGCCAACTGAATACTATGTCCATTTAGTAGACTATTACTACATGGCTGTTCCTTAGGGCCCATGAGTTATCTAGACACAGGTTCTTGGGTCCAATAACAGTTACAGTAATAAATTTTCTATATTTCACTTATAGGAAAAAAAATGTATTTTCTGGAGTGAACTTCAAGATAAATTATACTGGTAACAGGAATATTTTCATTTACATGATTATATATAAACATATTTCCAACATGACTATAAGCAATTGCTACTCCCTTATGTAAGTAATTTCTTTCTCTTTCCTTTCTGAATTAATTATCTATGGATTTCAAAAGTCAGTTTTGGGGTCTGAAGTCATGACTTAGCAGTTAAGAGTACTGGCTCCTTTTGCAGAGGACCTAAGTTTAATTTCAGTTCTCACACGACAGCTCACAACAGTGTAATTTCAGCACCTGAGGATTCAATGCCATGTTCTAGACTCAGCAGGTACCATGTATATATGTGGTACATATACATACATAATGGCAAAACACTCATATACATAAATAATAAAAAAACTAAAATTCTATTTAAAAGTCAGTTCTCTCTTGTTTTCTCAATATAACTAAAAATGTCATTAAATTCGGTTTCAGTATATTATGAAAATTACCAAAAATAGATTTGGTTTGCAAGTTTTAGTTTTTTTTCTTCCAAATTTTAACTTTTCTTTTTGTATTTTAGTAAAAACGTCCTCATTAATATTATTTGTTACTTTATCTTAAAAATTACTGGTTCTTTTAAACAAACCTTAGTTACTTCCTATGTAAATGTAAAATAAAATAAATAGAATTTTTTTCTTTAACAGGGATTTACAAATCAGTATGAGAATATCTGTCATTTCTACATTTAAGAACGACAAAGCACCCAACAAATATTCAGTGAACATGCTTTGGCCATTTTGTATTTAACACCTATGTTCTTTATCTTCAAATACACAGCACTATCACCTTTTTTTTTAACCATTTAATTTTAAATGTGTTGAAACTCACAGTTTCTCTCATCGCAGTGTCAAATTAACAGTTCTGAAAAGATTGTTAGTACATGACACCATGAATAGGCATTTCTTAAAAGATAATGAAGTAACTAGTTCTGTAAACCTTATGCATATACATTAGAAAAAGAAATGATAATGAGTTACCTTAAAGCAAAGGGGAGATTTCCCATACTAAAAAACATAGGTTATCAAATTAAAAGCACAATGCCAGAGATGGACTCATGCTTTTGAGGTTGTTGATCAGGAGTCCTGTAGACCCTCAAACAAAGAAGTTTCTATGCATGCTACTGGAAGAGAAAACTAGTCATCACCCTAACCCAGCTGTGAATAATATGAGCTAGAGTAACAACTGGCCTTGTGAGATATGCAACCAGTGCATTAGCCAAACAAGTATTACAAGAGTAATCAACCAATTTCCAATTGAATTTAGGGTCTGTTTCATAAGATCTGGCCCATACCTCACACTGATAACAGGCCCAGGACTTGAGGTTAGACAGGTCACAAGCCATAGGGGAGAGCGTAATAATATTATTCTGCCAAATAGGTACAGTGTTACACTGATTCATAATGTGCGGGTTTCAATTATAAACCAACTCAATCATCTCAAAAGACAGGAAGAATAAATGTGCCATGATGCTAAATGTCATACAGCCAGATGGAACTAAAGAATAGAAAATTGGATATAAAGATCCAATGAAAGTTATGCCAGAGAGCTCATAATTAGTGTGATAATTTCAGTCAGCATCTTCCCATTCATGCATTCTTTGCCCCTTTGAGCCTAGGACCAGATCCTGCTGCTCTTAAGCTCAGAATCACCCTGCAAGAATCAAGCAACATATTCATCTAACCTGTTGCCATCTTCCAGCTTCGGGAATAGGGTGGAAACGTGCTGCTGGAGAACCCCCTGACTAGGCCTGGAAAATTCTGCTGCAGTTCCAGACTAGCCTCATGAGCTAGCTGGACTGAGACCATCTTGTTACCATCTCTACCCTCACAGACCTAGGTGATTACTCAACTCATACAACTCTTACATTGGACCTTCCTGGAACATACTGGTAACTAAAAAAAAATCCATGTTAGAATATGAGGCAAATGACCCAAGTACTGGCAAAATGTGAGGAAAGGGGGCCCCTTGCAATGATGGTGAGATTGCAAACTGGTGCAACCACTATTGAAACCACTGTGGAGTACTATTCAAAAGCCAAAAATTGATGTTTTATATGATCCAACTATACCACCCTTTGGCAAACACCCAGAGGACTCAATGTAATAATAGAGTACTTGCTTAGTTATTTTGGTTGCTGCTCTTTTCAGAATAGCTAGGAAATGGAAACAGTCTAATTGCCTTTCAACAAATGAACAGATAATGAAAATGTGTTATATTTAAACAGTGGAGATTCACTCTGAGGTAGTAAAGAAAAAATTAAATCCTGAAATTTGCTGGTAAATGAATGGAAATAGAAACTGTTATGCAAAGTGAGGTAACAGACGCAGAAGAACAAGTGATACATGTTCCCTTTCAATTGGGTGTCTTCATGCCAAATCTTTGATGTGAGTATAGATCCTGATGCAACAACAAGAGCCAAGGACATTGAAAGGAGCAACAGGGTAGAAGGGGAAGATGGAATTTGAGAGGGGAAAAGTAGCAGACAGGTATTATCTAGAGTGAAATGGGGAAATTGAGAGATTCTTTAACTAATGAGGGAGGATGGAGTGTAATAAACAAAAGGAGATACAGCTTACTGGTGTGAGAAACCAAAGGGAAACATATAATTTCATAAAAATAATGAAAAATACACATGCAATACAATTATGAGTGCATGTATACAGCTGAAGGATGTATAACACAAATAACAGTGTGAGGCAATGGAAACTTCCCTTTAAGCTGTTGATCAGAGTAGTCCAAGGGATTCCCAAAATATCATAAGCTATTACCATCACCCTTAATGGTCTCCCAGAACTTGAAAATAAGGCTCTATGCTCAAGCCACAGCCTACTTTGGACACAGGACATGGATCAATTGAGCTGTAACTGACATGGAAGCTTCCTTCCTAAAGCCTAGTTCTCATAATGTGAGAAGATACTAAGCAGCTGCAAAGGGAGAAAACCAATCAGTGGTACTACCCTTCTTTTTAGCTTAAAAACCATTACTATGATCCACCCATCTATTAATTCTCTTTCACTCTTTTGCATGTTTATCTTCATGATATCATCAGTCAGAATTGAGAGGGAGTGGTGGGGCATGGGAGCAGTTGGATAGACACTGGGAGGAAGGAAATAATGCAGACTATACTCATATATGATATTCACAAACACAAAAATTTATTTTTAAAAATAAAAAATGTTCTAAATAAAATTTGAATTCTTTGAAATCTAAATTTCAGTAATCTCAAATCAGTGACAATTAGCAATTAGGTTAATAATTTCAGTCACTGACGCTTTCTTTTTCAATTGTGTGTTCACAAAAATTCAACTTTATCACTGAATATTTATGATTTAATTGCTTCTTCATTGCATGATGTCCTTTTCATTTCTCTTTCACATGCCTCCTTTGGTAAGGAAGTCAAATATTAGTGATTTCTATTTATTTATATGAATACATACACATATATGTATTCAAAAACATGAAGAACAGATGGTTTAATCAGATCAAAATATGTAGTTTGGGGACAGCTCTCTTTGTTTCTTTAGCTTATTGAATGAAACTGATTTTAAAAAACCAAGTTCATATCAAGGACCTATCCTCTCCTTGGTGGCACAGCTGTAGTGATAAGCTCATTAAAACAAAAATCATGACAAATTGAAGGATAAAGAAGGCCAGAATATTTTTCTCTCCATTTATAAAATCCAAATTGAGAAAATTTTAGTTTTTCAACCCAGTTTCACATGCATCATCTTCAGTTCTTAACAGAAGCTTTCAATTTTTAAATTACCCACATTTGACAAATAAAGAAAAACAAAGGATTAATAATGTTCCATTATTTGTTCAATTTTTCCTAAATATAATAATGTCTAGGGCTGTATCCATAATGATTTTCCTACTACTGTGTTTCCTGACATTCCACATTCAGAAATAAAATCTTCTTTTTAGCACTAATTCGTATATTTCACAAACTTTTTTTCTCATTTAGTAATGAAGTCATTCATTTAGATATATATCTATACTTTGAACTGTTCAATCATGTAGAAAATTTATAAAGAACATATATTAACTCCATATTTCAGGATGCAGTGGCTTCATGGTCTAGATCTAGTCAACGCCCTTTGCAATGTTATCAAAGGAAAATTTATAAATTTTTCCTCCTGTGGTAGAGAATAAAGAGCAGAGAAATGTCTGATTATGGCAGAAGGGTGCATGACATTTTTGTTGTTGCTTTTATTTTGTTTGGTTTTGCTTTTCTTATTTTGACAGGGTTTCCTTAGTTCCAGATTGCCTGGAAATCACTCTGTGGACTAGGCTGGCCCCCATCTCACAGAGATCTGTTAGCCTCTGTCTCCAGAGGGCTGGGACTAAAGGAGCCTTCCACCACACCCAGGCTTCAGGACATTTTCTGGTCCTATTTACCTCCTGTTACCCTGTTTTCTCAATGTCAATACATTGGTGCTTATGTGGAAATAAATCAATTTAGAGTAGAAATGATGTTCAGTCCATAACACAATTAAATAATGCATATATATATATATGTATATATGTCTCCAGAGGGCTGGGACTAAAGGAGCCTTCCACCACACCCAGGCTTCAGGACATTTTCTGGTCCTATTTACCTCCTGTTACCCTGTTTTCTCAATGTCAATACATTGGTGCTTATGTGGAAATAAATCAATTTAGAGTAGAAATGATGTTCAGTCCATAACACAATTAAATAATGCATATATATATATATGTATATATGTATGTGTATATGAGTTTACAAAATTCAAGAGTAAAACAATGATAGTATGATAAACATTTCTATTTTAATGAGAATTTAAATTTCTATAAAACATTACAAAGATTTTCCATTAACATTTATCTTATTATTCAATTTGATCTCCAATATACATTACAGTGACTTGCTACTACAGCAATATTATTGCCAAGAATCTATAGTTTCTATGTATGCACTGGGTCTATATAAAATAATGAAGAAACAATACAAAAATGAATTTTTTCAGTGTTTTCAAAACACTAGTATTGTGCAAGTATTTCCTTAAAGGTAAGAAATTTCACTTTTACATTTGGTGACAATTTATTGCTAAAATGTAAATTGAATGTAATTATAGACTGTTGCCATACAAACTGTAACAAAATTAAAAGTCAATGCTCTAGATTTATGAGCAGAATATACTGTCTTACAGCAAACACAATGGTGGTACTTCATGCATTTATAAAACAAGAATCTCTCTAGCAGTTTATATATTGAAAGTTTGCCATTTGTTTTCAGTTTACAAGAACTCTGACAAACAGCAGCCTTGAGTCTCTGATGGAATTTGAAAATGAGGTTTTGAAAAAGTTTGTATTTGTTTCCACATTGAGAACTCTTGTGAAATGAATGTATTTTTCCTTAAAGAGATGTACAGAAGTCTTTGGGGGTTGGGATAGAGTATCTGAGTTTGATAAGTTATGGTTTGGTATATCCAGGCTTATGGAACAGAACAGAATAAAGAGAATTCACTGTTTCTGCATCCTCACTGTGAACATACTCTGAGCTCCACCTTGACTTCTCCACTATGGTGGACTGAGTGCTTTGAAACCACAACCCAGTATAAATCCTTCCTCTTATAAGTTGTTTCTGTTAGGTATTTTGTTATGCTGAAGATCAAGAAAGAAAAACTTAGTCACTCTGGTTCTCTAAAGTCCCATTGCAGACAGATGATAACAAGTTCTTACAGCTGTAGGTCATTTCTGGGCTGAATCAATGAAACAAACACAACTTTAAGTTATCCTGGGTGTTTTAGCATTCACGAATTAAATTTAATAAACATCATCCACTAAGTTGCATGTTTTGATAAGTACTGAAATATATAAAACCCAGAACATTGTTAGAGTCCCCAGGAATTTTCTTTTACCCTTTTTTAATCATTCCTCTCATAACATAAAGTGTTCACCACTACTGATTGATTACATTTTATTAAATATCGTTGAATTTAAATATTACACTATATATGATTTTGTGTCTATGTTCACTCAGCAGAAAAAATTAAGAATTTATGTCTTACATTAGTTAGTATATTTTTCATTCATATTGCTGAATTAGCTTTGTGGTTTATGAATAAAACTCACTTGAATTGATTTATAAACATGCTGATGGACATAATAGTTTTTTATATTTGAAGATAATTAGGAATAAAATTTGTATAAATATGTATATATGAGTTTTACAGGTAAATTCTGCCATTTCTCTTGAGAAAAATTGCCTGGGGATACATAAGAACTTTGTATGCTGGGTGTAGAACTTTATAAAATGAATATTTCAATACATTGCTTTCCTATTTTGTTGGATATTTTGTAAACAACCAGGACAGATTTTAAATTCAGCTCCTTTCCAAGAGTGGATCAGTATACTTGTTGGTATATCTGATGAATGTGCACTGTCATATATTATGGGCTTGGCTTTAGTTCCCATAATACTAATGATTCCTTCATTTTTCTTGCTGTTATTTGTTCTGTATATATTCTTTACTGACTGGGTATTCATACAGGTACTTTCTATTTTTTAATTGATAACTTCCAAATTATAAGAGAATACATATAATTTGCAATGTTAACATATGTTTTTCATGTAGAATGCAAAAAGCAAACCTCAAAAATTTTTTAAATACAAATTATCAAATATAATTATTTTTTATCAAGGCAACATTATACAAAATAAGCCAACTTAACTAGAAAAAAGTCACACTATCATTCACATGTTTGACACAGAACTTGTCAATAATGATAATCATTTTAAAAAAGGGAATATACCTGTATGAGTGTAATTATAGTACAAATTTTACAATTAATATATATTAATCGTTTTGTTGCTTTGATATTTTTGTCAAATATCAATTGGCCACATTTGTGGGAATCTGTTTAGAACTAACATTATTGATTTCCTTGTTGCTTATGGATGAATGTACTTTAAAATAACTTCATAGATATTATTTGTTCCCTGTGCCCCACCATCTGTCTTGTGCTACGACCCTTCTGAATCCACAGGCCAGGGAGTTTTCACACACTGGCCATGGTGAGACTCTTTTCCCATCCCCCCACCCCCGAGCTCTGTCATGTCAGAACTGCACACTCTGGAGGTTTCTTCATACCTGTGGTCGTGTCCTTCCTTTCCCATAGTTCCCTGTGCTGAACAATCTCTCCTCTTTTAGGACCCTTGTGAAGCCCAGGTCTGGGAGCTGTTCTAGACATGCTGAGGTGGGTTTCCTCTCCCATACTTCCCTGTACTCTACCATCTCAGCTTTCAGACTTGCATGGGTCGCTAGGATACTTGTTCCCTGAGACCTGTGAGTTCTCTCAGCATAACTTATCAGCCAACCTGTTCATCTAGCAACTACCCAACCCACCCTAACGTTCTAGGAATGTGAGTAGTAAACGGGGGATCCTCAACTCAAAAGTTCTACGTATCAGTAGCCTAACTGAGACCACTTCTTATTTTCTTTACTTACTTTCCTTTCCTGAGACTGATGACCTAACAGAAGAAGAAGACAATGATTTCAAATTATCAATTAAAAATATGCTTAAGGAACTCAAGCAGGATATGAATATAAGACTGAATGAAGACCATAAAAACATAAACCATTGAATGAAATAACTAGAAAAATTCATAACATGAAAGTAAATTTCAATAAAGAGAATCTCTGAAGAAAACCCAAACTGAAATAAAAATTGGAAGTTGGAAAGCAAGCAGTGAAACCACTATAGAAATCAGTGCTCAGATGACTCAATAAGCAAGCCAGAAACTGATCTGCCATTTGACCCAACCATAAGACTCTTGAGCGTATACCAAAAATATTCTATACCCTGCTACAGAGATATCTGTTCATCCATGTTCATTGTTCCTCCTTTCAAAGTAGCCAGTAATTGGAAAACATTTAGATGTCCATCAACTGATGAATGGTAATGAAGGTGTGCTTCATATTCACAGTGGATGTTATTCCACTCTTAAAAATATAGAATTATAAAATTCACTGGTAAATGGATGCAACTGCAAACAATAATACTGAGTGAGGTAATCAAGACACAGAAAGACAACTGTCACATATTCTCTCTCATTGATTAGTGCTAGCTTTGGAATCATGTGCATGTTTCAATTTGAAAATTCGGAGAAGGAAACTAACGAATGGCCATGGGAGACTGGAAGGCTTCCAGGAAAGGTGGTAGAATGCAGTAATATAAAGAGTAAAAGTGAATTATAAAGTAGGAAGTATTAAATGAGTTGGAGAATGGAAGGACAAGGCAGAATAGGGAGGGATAACCAACACTGAAGTCCTTTAGAAAAAACCACATGGAACCTTAAAAGGAGTTACTTGATAACAGGGTGACGAGGTACATTTCCCCTACTAGACACCATAGGCTAATCATACGACTATGACTAATCATATGACCATGACTAATATCATAGTCAAAGCCTAATGGCAGGAATAGAATCCTTTTGAGCCTCTTGCTCAAAGGTCTTTCTCTGTTTCTCTCTCTCCTTCTCTCTCTCCTTCTCTCTCTCTCTCTCTCTCTCTCTCTCTCTCTCTCTCTCTCTCACACACACACACACACACACACACACACCACACAGACACACACATTGCCTCTGCTCTTGGTTACCCATCCATAAGGGCCCACTGATGAAGGATGAAACTATTACATACATTTAGGATAATCAAAGAGAAATCAAGCTGGTGCTGACTTCAAAGCCTCATCACTGCTGGATAGCTTTCATAGTTCTGGAGAGTACTGTGCATTCTCCCTGAAGAGAAAACTAATCATTAGCTTCACCCAGCTTTGAATTCTGTGAGCAACAACAACTGACCCAGCAAGATATGCCACCAATGTAATAGCGACACAGATATTATGGGAGTAATCAACAACTTTCTAATTGGATTTATGTTTCACTTCTCAGGATGGACTATACCTGACACATTTATTAGGAAGTTTTTGCTCTGAATATTTTTGCAGGCAGTGAATGCTTTAAGCAAGTCAGATCTATGTACTTAAAACACAAATATATTGATAAATTTCATACATTCTTGCTCCCGTCAGACAAACTTGATACCAATTACTTTCTCAATCATTACTATGATCATGGGCAAATTTTATGATATTCTTAGTCTTCATATAATCTTCTGAATTCTGTACGGTTTTCCAAACACTACTTGGTTTAAGGAGATTAATCCCCATCAGGTTTCTGTTTTTTACAATGTTCTCAAGTTTTCAGAGACAGTAGTTATTTAGTGAGGGCTACTTAAAGACTTATCCCTTAAGCTACAAACCCACTCCTTTAAAAATACAACTAGAGAAAGTAATTG
>NW_008337804.1:1384843-1387089 GCF_000622305.1 Nannospalax galili | reverse complement strand
AAATTTTGTTTATTAGAGAGAAGGATCATAAGGGAAATAAATATAATGATAGGAACTATAGGATTAGCCTTTATGCTTGAAGGCATTTTCCACAACACTGATTTAAGGAAAAGGTACTTAAATCGTTTCTAACAGCTTTCTTGTGGAAGAAGTATAGTCAGTGCTCAAGGAGGCTAGGAATATATTAAGAAGCAAGAAAAAATTGTAGAACCAAACAACTAGGTAGAGAAGAAGCTAAAGAAACGTGCATAGGTTTTCTTCTCATAATTGAAAACAAATACCAAAGTGGTTAAAAAAGTAAATACAACTATGATCAATCATATCAATTCCAGATGGAATAAATATTACACATGTGTGAAAAGACAAGATAAAGGACAAGTTTTAAATTAGGACAAAGTAAAACAAACTATGTTCATTCATATTTATCTGTAAAATAAAGTGGTTTGAGCCACCATCTTTCATACTAGAAATAATATTCTATCTTCATTTCAAATTCTCTGAAATTAGTAGTTATTTCTTATTACACTATATTCCTGTGACTTTTCTACCCTGTTGTGATAACTATTAGATTCAAAAAGTTAAAATCATTGTACAAAGTAAAACAAACTATGTTCATTCATATTTATCTGTAAAATAAAGTGGTTTGAGCCACCATCTTTCATACTAGAAATAATATTCTATCTTCATTTCAAATTCTCTGAAATTAGTAGTTATGTCTTATTACACTATATTCCTGTGACTTTTCTACCCTGTTGTGATAACTATTAGATTCAAAAAGTTAAAATCATTGTGTTATTTTATTCAAATTTCTTGCTTAATGTAATTACAGGCATTGATTTTGCTCAAACTATATTACATTTACCAATATTTCTCAGGGATGTTGTATGATGTGCAGTAATAAATGTTAAAGAAATATTATAGATAACTGAGAAAGGAAGGAAATTGTCTCTCTAAAACTTTCATTTTTTTTCACCTCTCCTTATTCCCTTTCTGTGCCTTAGACATAGACTACTTCAATGATGGTATTGACATGAAATAATTATGTTCACACAGAGAATGTGAAATGTACACTCATGTATTAACAACTATATGTTTATCTTTCTCTGTAAACAAAAATTGACTACATAGGTGACTATTCTATATCCAAAAGACAAATATATCTACATCTAGTAAAATGAAGTATCTTTTAAGAAAACTATTTCATTGATTTTTGTAGGCATTATAAGTTATTAGTTATAAAGTAGAACATAAGCCAACAATTTTCCAAAATGTGTGTGAATATATTAATATTAAATCATAATAAAGCCTAAGACACAACATAACTTTCTGAATTGCCTTCAATTTTTAGGAATCATTGGCTCAGAAAAAATATTCTGTTTGCTATCATTTGAACATTCTAGATATTGTAAAAACAATATGAATATTTATTACATGAAAGTAAACACAAGACTTTCAGTGGGTAGGAAATGCATAGCAGGGGATGGAGAAGGGAAAGGTGAGAAGATCGGGTATAAATATGTTCAATGTGCTTTCATACACTTTAATTGTTCTTGTGAAACAAATCACTGTGTTCAATGAATATACTTAAATAAAAGAATTTTATATTTGAACAGAAGAGAAAAATGTGGTTAAATTATCTTTCTGTCTTTTGTTTTGGTATATTCATTTGACTTTTGCTACTTGATAGTAAAGATACATTTTCATACCATTCACAGGTTCAATCATTCAAGAAAAATATATTTACTGCACATGAGTTTTACTGCTAAAGTAAATATAAAGATTTGATAATTTCTAAGAACACAAATTATTAGTACACAGGAAAAAATAACATGTTCTATCATGTTAAACATTTTATATCATTAGCTGCTTACTAGAAAAGTTGGACACCACTAGTTACTGGAAATAAAGATTAAGGTTAGAAGAAGTCTTGCAACTGCATGTTTTAGGGATTAAATCATAATAGTTGGCATGTCCATGAAGAATTCCTAGTTGTCTTTGTTCCCAGTCCTTTTTCCTTGACCTTTGAGAATATTTTCCTTTGCTGTATTTCCTTCTTTCTGTTCCCTAAGAAACAAATTGGAAGTTCATTTGATGGTGATCATCTCATGAGAAATACCTTTCATTTGAAAATTTTAAGTGGGACAAGAACAGGAAAGTACATCATTATTTCCCCTGAAACTAAAACATCTTTTCAAGGTGTCTGCCTTTCCTAAAAATTGAATTAGAAAAATAAGTGATTTACTTTT
>NW_008337804.1:1374524-1384752 GCF_000622305.1 Nannospalax galili | reverse complement strand
TATTTTAATAGTATACTGAATGAAAGTAAGAATATCCAAATTCTTCATTTTGTAGCAAAATATTTAATATTTGTTGTATTCTGATAATTCCTGAATATCAATTCCCACATTAAAGATCATTTTCTTTAAATGTTAGAATTTCTTTTAATCAATTTTTTCTATTTTTAGGTGATTTTTATGTAGTCATAGAGAATGTCAAACTTACTTAAACTCTTGCCTCAGCCTCTCCACTGCTTTTATTTGGGGCTAGATCCATCACACACAGCAAGCTCATGTCCACTTATGATACACTCTTTATTTCAAGCTGCCAATTGAATACCTGGCTTAAATTAATATTCACAAAATAGT
Organism: Nannospalax galili; assembly: GCF_000622305.1. Classification (NCBI taxonomy): domain Eukaryota; kingdom Metazoa; phylum Chordata; class Mammalia; order Rodentia; family Spalacidae; genus Nannospalax; species Nannospalax galili. Next base: position 1,384,404 of record NW_008337804.1, on the reverse strand, counting down.
CACATACAAGAATTTCATGGGAGTATAGAATACTCACATTAAAAGTAAAATAATCAGTATGTTATCATTTACCTTGTATTACAATGGCAACATAACATTATTATTTAGAAATCCATAGTTAGATATGGTAAATGTATATTAATTAATCTGAGTTGATGGCAATAAAATAAGATGCTTAATCTTAAGTTTTTTTATGTTCTTTATTAATATTTCATAACTATTTAACCTGAAAATGTCTTGGATATTTCTCTCTACTCAGTATCAGAGTCTTCTGGTTTAAATTCTAATATATAAATGATTGAACAGCATCACGTATATTATTGCAATAAAAAGCTTGATTTAAATAATAAATATGTCTGAAATAGCTCAACACTTTTTTTTGAGAGGCCACTGCATTATAAAAGGAGGCGAAGAGGTAAATGTAGCTTCCTGATGATGAAAGCTGACAATTATGCAAACTCAGGCAAAACAGTGGTACCATTATTAAGATGTATAAATGTATCACAAATTTTGAAGTTAGCAGTTGTTCATGGACATATTCTTACTGGAAGCATAAAATTGAAAATTCATTAATAAGATATATAAAAACTGTCAGTAAATATATAAAGCCTTCAGAAAATTGACAATTGAGAAATATTCTATAAATTAATTTTCTAATATTCTTTTAATATGCCAAGGTCATACAAGTTCTGTATTTAAAAATGACCTGAGCAAGAAGTGCTTAAGGAAATATGATGATTGCTTGAATATGGTTACCAAAAAGGAAACATAGAGCTGAAAACTGACACTCGATAAAAGATAAGCCTGAATGATAAAAAGGGTTTTAATAATGCATCACCATCAGTTTACCTACTACCAGAATGTGCAATAATAGTATCAGATGCCATAAAAATATGAAAGAAAATCTTATTTTTTCATTCCTCTCAGGTTTAGTGATGCATAAGACTTTCTTATACTTTATTAGACTATTGAAAATATTGACACATTTTAAGTAGGCAAGTAAGTGTTTTCCTGTTTCTTATATATTTTTTCTAACCAGTAACAAAAGGTTTTAAATTATTTATTTGTTGCACACACCTGCTGACGATAGCCACTTTTCAGTAGAACAAAATATAAATATAGATACTGCCCTAAAGCTTTTCTTTCAATAAATATAGCACTTTGTATTGGCATATGTCTTATAAGGCACAAAACACTTTTACATTCATTCCTTGATATAAGAAGACGAACAATATTTCAAAAGTCAGCAGTGTTCAAAATTAGTCCTTTTGTGTTGTAGCCATTTACATTATATTTACTTATAGGAATGCTCTTTCTAAAGAGCGTTCTCTCAGGAACAGGAACTATTTTCTCCAAGCAAGAGGACTATTTGGAGATACCAGATTCTAAGAAAAGACACTCTGCAGAGGGATCCCATTCCCTAATATTATGCCTCTCCTGGGAGCTATCTGTATCACTTAATGATTCTATAGGAATTTAACCATGAAGGTGCATATAATTTCCTATTGGGGAAAATTCTGATGTCCCATCCCAATGCCAATATCTGCACTGAAAATCTGAGTCTTCTTTATATCTTACCCTTAGTTTAAAATTTTTGACACTTTGGTTTTTCTCATTCATGTTCCCTCACATCCTAATAGCTATTGTGATGAAAAATGTCTCTAATAAGCCTTCGGCATCCTTGTTTAGTTTGCAATGTGGAGACGTCTTCCTACAAAGCAAAGCACTGGCAGCCTGTCAGATTATTCCATTTGGGTGAAAATAGAAGTGTCGTTAGACAAGAATAAACAGACTGTAGCTAGTAGAAAATAACGTAGATAATTAGTTAGAATCTGAATGGAAATGTTTGGACAGCCATGTCTACATTCATACAAGAAACATGTGGGTGAATGTGCATAACAAGCTTTGAGATGCTTAGTATTATATTTTAAGTATATTCAGGAACATTCATTTCAGACAAGTTGATCCCTTGACAATCACAGAGAAACAACTTTCCAAACTCTCAATAGTAAGGCTCTGCCTTTGACCAAGTATAGCAGGCACTACGTGCATATGTGAAGCACATAAAACATGATGAATAAGGATATGCGACACTCAACAGAAGAAACTCTCAAGCAGACAAGCTGATCCAGCTAACATGACTGCTGGATAGCAAATATCTGAGGAACAGAGGTAAGAACTATGTATGATTTAACATGCATTCAAGACAATGTATTACTAATTAAAATGTGTTTGGTCACAATGAGCATTCCCACTGTGGAAGGAGGACTGAATGGTCACTGCACATCGACACTGGTCTACTTTCCTCTGTGGAAAAGTCTGGACAGTAAGGATTTTCTCAAAATTTGAAGTGCTGTCACAGTAACACTATGGAATCATTCCTTAGACCAAAAAGATATTATAGAGAAAAGAAAATAAGAAAGTAAGGATATTCATAGATCTATGAATCCCTTTATATAGTGAGCTGCCTGAGATGAGCTGGCAATCAAAGAATACACAGTGCTGTCAAGTATAATTAACCCTGATCACAGAGGAGAAGCAGGATTCCTGTCACATTTTGCACTCAACAGTCTTTACTTTAGAAATTGCCTTGTACCAAGCATTATGCTATGTTATAAATTAGTGTTATTAGGACCTATTATATTTCTTGTGATCCTTTTCTGTTCCATTATTTTGTCTACACAAGTACAAAAACCACATTTCTTTATTGTCATTTTTATAATAAAAATTTTACCTACATAAAATATATACCCCATTTTTCTCCTTAAATATCTGCCATTTTTCTTGACCCTTTTATAGCTCTTTTTAAAAATATTTTATTTATTGTTTTTATTTTATATGTATGAGTGTATTACCTGCATGTTTGTGAGTGAACCCTTGTAGTGCAATGCCTCAGAGGTCAGAAGAGGGCTTCAGATTCCCCTGGAACTGGAGTTAAAGACAGTTCGTAGCTGCCATGTGTGTGCTGGGGATTGAACCCAGGTCCTCTTCAAGACTTAACCACTGAGCCATCTCTCTAGCCCCTGACCCTTTTATAGTTCTAATAATTTTATAGTATAACAATGTTTATAATAACTCTTGCTGTAATTTTGATATAGTTTCATTGAATCTATAATCCCACACAAAGTTATGTCATTAAAATGCCTTAATCCCTTGGTATTTGTATGACTCTATTCATTTCTGAAACCTACCATATTTCAAGTTTACTTTGTAAGAACAATAAAAATTTTGTTAGGTTAATTAATAACAATTTGAGTACCTTTTGGTAATTTTCTTTTGAACATTCATTATCCAACTATTACTGACAGTGTAGAAATAAACTTAATTTTTTCCATTAAAATGTTTATTTTATTTTCATTTTTGAGGGTTTCTGATAATGCTATATTCTTAACAAACATAGGGTTCAAAACGAATATTTCCAGAATATTTCAAAAGATGGTGCCAGTCTATCATTTTCTGCAAAGAACCTTCACATTCTGATACTGTAGGTCATTTTGCCTCTTAATTAAAATAAGACACCATATGCCCATAGTTTTGGCCTACTGAAATGAGGGGAATGAGGCTCCCCTAGAGGGTTCTTAGTCTCATTAATAAAAGAATTGAAGAATGGATCCAAACAGCCAAAAGCAGACAGACTTACAGAGATCTACATGACTGTAGCTGGTCAGAAGTTCTGCATAGTTCTGCATTTACAAGGCCAGATTCCAGGCAGGAAAAATTTGCTGCCTCATTAACATATCAGGTATTCAGCCCACCTATTTAGTATAACTTAAGGTATACCTACCTTCCTGGGGTGGTTTTATCACCAAGTGATTGACCAGTGAAGTTGGAAAGGTGGGTCCTCCAACAGATAGGTTAGGGATATTATAACCTTCTTGACCCATTAAAATTAATGAGTTTTTTTTTGCTATTCTAAAATTCCTCCCTCTGAAAAGTTAACCCTAAAAGATTTTAGGGATTAGATAAAAGCTCCCAAATACTTCTGATATTTTGGGCCTTTGGATCAGAGAATGCTGGTAGGAGGCCAAAGGACATTTTCACTTTTAATCAAGAAACTGGCTACTTTTCTTTGGAGGTCTTTTTACCCTAACTTCCTAGTCAATTCCAAACTCCTTATGGTGGTTTGAATGAAAATGTCGACCATAGGTTCCAAGTATTTGGACATTTTGTCCTCAGATGATGGCTATACTGGAGGAAGCACATCACTGGGAGATGGGCTTAGAGAGTTCTTAATCCTTTCCAGACCTCCAGTTGCTCTCTTGCTTTCTGCATCTGCTGATGATGTGAGAGCTTAGCTTCTGCTGCTCCTGCTCCAGCCACCTCCAGCAACCTCCAGCCACCATGCATTCCTGAAATGACAGGCTGTAATTCCCTTGGAAAGGTAAACTCAAATAAACTCCTCCTTCTATAAATTACTTGGGTCACTCTTTCTATCACAGCAACAGAAAAGTGACTAATACACTCCTATTCTTATCACACCAACCTCTGAAGAGGTTACCCAAATTTCTGATAGGAAATCAGGATGCAAACCACTCTGGCAGGCAGAAAAGGCTTGATCCATGCTAGATAAAGGCTTTCCAGTGTGCATACCAGTCACTCATATACCTAAGGAACCCTTCCGTCACCTCTGTAAATAAGCTCAGTAAATTCATTGGTTCCCCAGGAAAATCTTAATCAAACATTTTTTTGACACTAGAACCTAAGGGGATAAACTTTCCTTAGTATCCCCAGGAAATGAATTCTCACAACAAATGGAAATTTTATTTGTTAATGTTATGTTGTTAGAGTTCATCACTCTCGAGTCCAGCCTTGTCAGACAAAAGAAAAATGAGGAGGAACCCAATAGATGGATACTTTTGGAAAGTCTTGTCAAGAAATTCCAATGGACTCTGATAGAAACATTTGACATTTGCCCTGTTCTGACTTTTTTCTGGTTCCCAGTCTATACTTGTAATGCCAACTACTCTTGCTTTTACTTCTCCTTCACATCTCCTAAGAACTAGTCAAGGACTTTTCTTTTCTCCCTACAGTTAAGAGTTATGCAATTTGTTAGTCTTTCAGATAGACCCACTGAAAGGGTACCCCAATTGTCTCACCCTGTGCCCCTATTCAGCATGGAATAAACTTGATTTTTTTTAAAAATCTTTAATATTTAACAGTTCACTACATTAAAACAATGATAGGTAATTGTTTTCACTCCCATCCTGCTTGCTCAAGCTCCCTTTCCATAAAAACTCTTTTCCCAACAAATTCCCCCTTCCACTTTCATACCTTCTTTTTGGTGTGTGACCACTTGAATTTCATTAGAGCATATTTTCCTGAATGTAGTGAGAGGTTATTTACTGAAGCAAGGACACCTTTTCAGTGGCTACACAACTGAAGAAAATAATGCCCTGTTCCTAAACAACCATTCACTACCAATAGTCCCTTAGGGAACTGTGGGGTTACATGAGCCCCTCTCCATCCATGAGGAAATATTAGTTGGCGTGGTCATTGACAAGTCTTGTGCAGCCAACCAAAGCGGCTATGAGTTCAGAAATGGAAAAAGCTACGTCACGCTTCGAAGACAATTTTCTGCTGCACATGGCTTCAGCCTCCAGCTTTTACATTCTTCAACCCCATTTGAGACCTTCTCAGTTCCTCAGAGGGGGTGATAAAACTGTCCCACTAGAGCTGAATATTTCACTATCACACACTGTTGCCACTTTAGCTAGTTGTGAGTTTCTTCCCTAACTGCTGTTGAGGAAGAAGTGCTTATCTGATAAAGGCTGGACAAGGAAGTCAATTTCACAAGACCATTCAGCAAAACAACAATACTAACTTTCTTTCTCTAGGGCCTATGGCCTCTGCAGTCATGGTCTCTTGTCCAGTAAAAGTAATATCAAGTTAAACTTCCACACACATTCAATATTCTAAATTTTTCATTAAGTTAGAACACTATTAAAATACTGAATTTTAAGGTAAGAGGCAAGTTGTCACCCATTAAAACAGTGGAAATTAATTTCACTATTGAGGAATCAAAGAATGTATGAATGCTAAGAAATCTATTTTACAGACACAGGCTATTAGTGATTGGTAACTTACTAATCTTTCCCTCATTGGCACTTTGAAATACACTATTTATAGAAATACTTAAAGTTACTATGCCTGCCACTTGTGGTGGCACACATTTTTCATCTCAGCACTAAAAGTGAGACAAACTAGACTGCTGAATATGTGAAACACCTTTTAAATCTGGCAGAAAGTATTTAATCCCCAAGGCTCACATGGTGGAAGAAAAGAAAACTTTGTAAGTCATTCTCAGATACACACACACACACACACACACACACACACACAAATAAATAAATATAGTAAGACAATTTTTTATGTAACATCAATACCAAGGAACCTGGGGGTAAGATTACATAGGTAAGGTTTATCACTGCTTAACTAGAGAACATGTCAACACAAATCACTGATTAAATAATGAAGGAAAACAATAGGAAAATAAATTGTTGATCACACCAGCATTGAGACAGTGGGCACATGGTACACTTCAGTGGCATAGGTGGAAGTTAATTTGAGTAAATATGTATGGTTATTTGGGTATTAACACCACAAAATCTGCCCTACCCATAGTAAGCATGAAGGCTAATGTTCCAATTAAAATTTAACTCTCAATCAGATCATGTGACCTTTTCATAAGAAAAGGCCCCGAATAGTCCTTTCAGACAAGTGATGCTACGTGCCTGGTTCTCATCATGAATCCAAATTATATTGGATGTACTTTTCCCTTATTGCATTAGGGCCACAGTTCAGAAAAATAGCCAAGTGGTTCTAGCAGTAGATTACAAATACTATCAGATAAGACCATGTATTATCTTATAGTGATAAGAGAAGATAGTGGCTCATGGTTATAGTAGACTCTGGACATGTTCTATATGCAGAAATTTCAACATTCCTAGAGAATTATAGTGGACTTTTTACAGCACAGAGGAAATAGTTTTGATAATAATAGCAAGCCAAAATAAAATGGGTTTCCAAGTACAGTATGCTTATTTAATCAAAGCCATTAATTTCCATTATGGAATATCCTTGATTTATTGATCAAGTAATAGAAGCGTAGGCTTTCTTTTCACTTATATGCCCAACCTCCCATTGAATCTATTTCTTACTGATTCATTGTTTTGAATTCTATGTTATCTTACTATCTAAAAGGGATATTCTTATTCAGGATACAAAGCACAAGCCAAAATTTTTAGATATACTTGGTTTCAATGTTAGGCATTAGCTATGGGTAGGTAGCTAGAGCAAAGGTCAGAAGGGGAACGAAAATAACATTCCAACTTAGTTCCTGGGATGTGCCAAATAAAGCTACCTAAGGAAATTGTTTCAACAGATGGCTGCTGGGAGGGAAAAAGACAGTCTCTTTCAAGCATGTGACTCATGGTTTGTTTGGTTAAGCAGCCTCCAGTGGATAAACCCACATTGCAGGACCTTTGGTAAAACAAATTAGAATCTACAGGCCTTATTATATATAATATAATACATTAAATTGGGCAGGGGCACTAAGGGGAACTGTGGATAGGGGAGGGGACCTAAATATCATCAAATTATGTTGCATGAAAATCATAAAAAAAAATAAACAAGGTCATGCACCCCCAAAAAAGAGTATCAGTTTGACAAGGTCATTAGACAAGGACATCTATTTTGTTATCTTTATCTTTTCCAGAACCATAAAGTATGGAAAGAAGAGAACAAAGAGGAAGATGAGTAGGGTACCATCACATGATTGATTTGATAATTCCTTTGTGTTCATACAGAGAAAGAGATTGGAGGTAAGGTTACTGTGCTCAGCTCCTTGTTAATTTTGATCCAGATCATTACACCAGAAGAAATTTAAGTTAAAAATGAATATGTAGATTAAGGTGGTAAGAATGCACAAAAACAAGAATAAATAGAATTTGGATCCTGAAACAAACCACTGTCTTAGAAGATGAAATTGTTCTCAGTTTCATCTAGAGAGTGACTATCATCAGACTCATCTCAAGGCTGCTCCTTAAATATTCAAGTATAATTGGAGATAATTGACCTAAATGGTCAGACTGTAGTAGACATTGTAATAGACTGCCTATCATCGCCTTCAAAAGAAACTGTTGTCCATCTGCTCTTGGGAATTCACTCAGACATCAGACAGGTCAGGATCTTCCAATACTGCAAAAAGCTTTTCTAGGAGCTGGAAACATGGCTCAGCTGTTAAAAGCACTAGCTGTTCTTTCAGGAGTCTTGGGTTTGAATCACAACACCCACATGGTGGCTAACAACCATCTGTCACTCCAGCTCCAGGGGTTTTGATGCCCTCTTCTGACTTCCTGGACACTGCACAACACGGGTGCACTTATGTACATGCATTCGATACACTTATACAGATTAAAAAATAAATATATGAAAGTTAAAAAACAAAACTTTTTCTACTGGAGAAATGCACAGGATGCCCAGCATAAGTTTGCCTTATAGAAGAAGGTGTCATCTGCAAATCTCAATCCTTGCTCTCTGCATATTTTCTTTATGCACATTTGTCATAGCTCAAAATCTACCTATGCATGCCCTCCCTTACCTTTCCTTCTAAAAGCCTGAATCATAAGAATTATCTTACACTTCAAATTCTGTCTCATTTCTGTCTCATTCTTAAGTATAGAACATAAGACATTCACTGGAAGACAAAGGAATGTTATAATCAACTTTAATTAATGCAGCATTCTTTATTTATTGTTCTGGGTTTCTTAGGTAAAGATTAATCCAAGCAAGAATCAGATGTTTTGAGTTTCTAAATCTTAAACTCAGCCAACAACACATTGACATATAAATAAGCTACAAATGCAGATTTTTCTCATTTAGCAAACACAACATTCACTTCTAACACAGCCAGAAAGATGAAATGCCTAGAAAGATTTTCACACTCTTGCTACATTCAACACTGTACATCTCCATGTGATACATTTAGCACCAAAAACCCAGTAGCAGCACTTTGTGAAAAATGTGTAAATGTAACTTCATAAAACTACTTTGAGAAGTAAACATTTATTCATCCTCAACATATTTCTTTTTTATTGTTGTTTTTGTTTTTTGGTTTGTTTGTTTTTGCTTTTTAAGTTTTTAGTGAACTTTTAAAATTTCATACATTTCCCACTCAAATCCAGACCCCCTCTCCCATCGATGCCTCCCCCATCCTCCCACTGAACCCTACTGATTCTTATTCATTCAGGTGTTTGTAACCAAATATCCTTCAGTGTAGAGTCTAGTCAGCCCATCCACTGGTCATATGTAAGTTGTACTCTCCCTCACCCAGCAGCAATCATTTTCTTATGAGGCAAATAACTTGGTCTCCAAAAATGCCACACATCTTTCTAAAATTTTTTTACTGTACTCCCCCTCCATATATTCATGCAGAAATGAAGAATCTGGAGGTTACAAAAGTCAAATCTTAATACTGTGTTTAACCAACTTGATGTTTTAGGTGATTTCATTATAATGTGTTTATAAGTAGGTATGTCTGAAAACGATTGCTTCATGAAAATGTTTTCCATAGTCACAATTCCTCCCATTTTTTCCTTTTCAGTTTTTATTAGTTCTATGAAATATACATTACCTCTGAAGCAAAGAAATGATCATTAACCATGTGTACATCCTTCAATGTTTATGATGACCAAATAAGTTTTCTGTCAACTCAGATGTCCCCAAATTTTCCCATGTTATAGCAATGTATATTGCAGAAGTGAAAAAGCTAAATTAATATGCATTCAATCTTTATATTCCTTATTTATGTATAATTAACTACAAATTTGGTTATTTCTTCTCTTTAGTACCTTCCTAATGAATTTTAATCAAGTAATGCTAA
>NW_008337804.1:1364459-1374511 GCF_000622305.1 Nannospalax galili | reverse complement strand
ACAATTAGTATTTTCATTTTTTAGAGTTGAAATAATTTTTTCAGCTGTATTTTCTATGGAAGATTATATATTATTTTTCAATATACTACAACTATTTGAAGACAGACAGCACATTAATATATATTGGCATATATATTGCTATAACTCCTTCAGTATCTGTAATGAGTATTATTTTGTTTTATACAGATAGCATTAATTCAAGTTTGTTTATATGTTTATTTTTTTTCCTCACATAAAACACTCCTTAATTAGGATACAAAATAATAAACAAAGAAAGAAGTAAACAGAAATAAAGGTTAATGTATTGGTGGTTGCAGTCCATTCGTTCTGAGTTAGCCTGCGGATACTGGACATAAAGCTGATAAACTCGAGGAAGATACTCAAACACCTGACTCGGAAAAAATTAGCTTCTAAATTACAAATACACATGTAGATTATATATATTGAAAACATTGATATTAATAAGGCTACAAACATTTCTGACATATAACAATATAAGAGAAATAAAACACATTTACAAGCATTTAATAGATATTGTTGTAAATACAAAAGCCACTTGAGTAGCTAAAACCATCCTGATCTAAGAAAACAAAGTTAAAGGCACACTCTTGATTTCAAAGCATATTAGCAAAGCTGTAGTAGTTGAAACAGTATGCCATTATCAGAAAATGAAAAAAAAAAAAACAGATTCATAGGCCAATGGAATACAGTTTATAACTGAGCCTAAACATCTACAGTCAATTTTCAATGAATGTGCTGAGAATATGCATTGCAGAAAGGTCAGACTATGCTATAAATGGTGCTTAGAGAGATTTGGAGAACAATTTAACAAAGTTCATGTATGGTACTTTGTAGAAAAGTAAAGAAGCTAGAGAGATGGCTGAATTAGCAGTGTGCTTGCTGTACATGCATGAGAACCTGAGATTGGAACCCCAGCATCCACATAAAATGTCCTTCCTAAGCATCCATGTAAAATTCTGGGTATAGTACCTGTGCCTGTAATCCCAGCACAGGGAAATAAAACAAACCAAATTAACAAATGCAAAAACAACCTCTCAAAATATTTATTAATGGAAAATGGCAATCAAAGTGTCACAAAATTTTATAATGAATCTATCTGTCCAATTGTGAAAAAAGAATAAAGTACAGATAGATATTTTATGATACATAAATGGTAATGTTTGTGAAGAAACCAAGCCATAAAATAATCCAAAATGTACTTTTAGTCATAAGCACCTCAAATGGGCAAACAAAGGAATAAGCCATGCTACAACATAAAACAACAGAGCATTTCACAGAGTATAGAGAAAGTAAAATGATTATTTGTTCTGGAAGAGAAAGGATAGGTGTAGTTTGGAAAGAAAATGCCTTAAGTATCAGTTCCATTGATATTTTACTTCTTCAGTGAAGCCATGATTGCTTAACTGTTTGTCCTATCATTTTAGATTAAAGTGTTTGACTTATTTGAATTCATTATAAATAGTATTTTATTTTCCTTTACAATTAAGCATTTAAAAAAGACATAAACAAAATCATACTAAATATCATGTATTGAAATGAGAATGCAATGAACCAACTGATGTTTTTGATGTTATATTGTAGAAATTGAACAACTCAGTAATAGTCAATTCAGGCAAAAACTTCAGAGAAAGCAAAAGAATATTGACAAAGCATTTTTATTACTAGACCACTGTCACACGTTTTCATTGTCTTTAACTTATTCCTTATTTACTATTGACCAATAATATGATGTTAGGTAATATCTAAAACCATAAATCATATAAAAGGTAGTACATTAAGCAGGCCTCAGTTCATTGTAAGGATTATAGATGGAAAAATGCTGATTTCGTCAGAGCAGAAGAACATGTTGGTAACATAATTGAACTAAGTATTTGAAAGGTATATTTAGAGTAACACAAATGAATTTTCTGATTTTATTGAAATGCCAGATGGTAAAATTTTTGCAAATAACTATAGACTGGGTTGCTTATAAATAATTGAAATGCATTTTTGCAGTTTTTATGGCAAGAAGAGAGAATGCACGGGGCCAACATGGCCAGATTTTGGCAGAGCCTTCTTTAGTTATACAGAGTACAAACGTCACATTGTATACTTCCATGGGAGGAAGAGGTATGTGAAGTCAGCACAGAAGGAAAGTTGGGAGGAAAAAAGTATTGGAGGAAGAGAGACAGGCAGGCAGTTAGCATAGGAGGAAGAGGTAGAGGTAGCTATAAAGAGGTAAAGGTAAAGAGATTTGGCAAAACAGGAAGATGTGTGGGTAGTGGCATACTGGGGAATAGGTGGAGGGAGCTAGTACTATGATTGTTGTTGTAGAGATTCTAGTTATATTCTTTTAAAAAATATTTTATTATTTTTATTTTATGTGTGTGAGTGTATTGCATGTACATATGTAAGTGCACCCATGTCATGCAATGTCTTTGGATGTCAAAATAGGGCACTGGATTCCTTACAGAGTTGTTAGCTGCCATGTGGGTGCTGTGAATAAAAACCAGGTATTCTTCAAGAACAGAAATTATTCTTAACAGCTGAGCCATCTTTCCAGCCCCCTGACTCCAGGTATATTCTTAATGGCTCCTAACTTGTGACCTAAATAAACTCCAAAGTTCTTCAGTAAAAATAACACGCTGTTACTTAGATTTCAACATACAACTTCTAAGGGAATAGAATCATTTAATATGTATGTTCCCAAAACAGTGATTTTCCTGTAATACTTGAAACTAAAAATCAAATTCTCCTAAAAATCTCATATATTCAAGGGAATTGTTGAATTTTCTGTCCTATGAAGAAATAAATGGGCATTTAATCCCTCTATCAAGTTTACAGAGGCTAGTTTAGGTAATTTCTTCAACAGATGCCTATGCACTTTATTGGATTTCTCTGAATTTGAGAATTTTATCTGACATTTAGACAAAATGGTGTAATCCCCTTGTTTACTGTATTTAAACATTAATTACATAATTATAAACAATGATCTCAAATACATCAAGATCAAGAAATATGAATTGAAATTCATATTGAAATGACTGTAAATTTATTCAGATAGTAGTAGAGCTTTACAACATCTCTGTAACAGACAAAATACAGAAATGGCCTTATTTCTATTTTTCCTGCCTTCATTCTCTGTCTCTTTCTGTTATTCCTGTCCTCTGCATTCTCTGTCTTCTCTCTAAATTTAGTAGTAATAAAGATTCTTACCTAAAACATCAAGACAAAAATATCTAGTCAGATGATATGATAGCTAATCCTGGGTATCAACTTGATTGGATCTGGGATTTACTGAAATGAACATTCTTGATTGAATCATTAGGAGCTGGAAGACCCACCCAAGTTGATTGGGCCTAGGATTTACTGAAATAATCCTTCTTATTGCATCATTTGGAGCTGGAAGACCCACCCAACTTGACTGGATCTGGGATTTACTGAAATGATCCTTTTTGATTGGGTCATTTGGAGCTGGATGACCCACCCAACTTGATTTGATCTGGGATTTACTGAAATAATCCATCTTATTGGATCATTTGGAGCTAGAGGACCCACCCAACTTGGTTGGATCTGGGATTTACTGAAATGATCCTTCTTGATTGGATCATTTGGAGCTGGAAGACTCACCCAATTTGACTGGATCTGGGATTTACTGAAATTATCCTTTTTGATTGGATGATTTGGAGCTGGATGACCCACCCAACTTGATTTGATCTGGGATTTACTGAAATAATCCTTCTTGATTGGATCATTTGGAGCTGGAAGACCCACCCTAAATATGGGCGTTAACTTCTTATAGCATCCCATATAAGGGCCATGGCAGGAGGGAGCTCTTACTGTTTTTACCTCTTGCCTTCTCTCTCACTAGTGAAGTCCTCTCAAGCTGCTGTGACTAACTTCTTCCAGTTCCAGTATAGACTGAAAACTAGCAGATCTCTTGGAATTAGTCAGGCCTTCAGCACTAGATTAAGACTATTTAGACATCTGGCCTTGTGGACTGAGCAACTTCCAGATTCTCAGCCTCTGCAGTGTGGTGCAGCCCTGTTGGACTACTGGACTCTAGCCTGTAAGGTAATTTGATAAATTCATATATATGTAGATATTTCTACAGTTCTGTTTCTTTTAGAGAGCTTTGACTAATACAGGTGGCAAAGCACTTTGCTTTTAAAAATTCATTTTGTAACATCTGTGAACTTAGAAAACTACATTAGATATCAAATTTTATGCAATGTTTGTAGGATTTATTATCTTTTGATATAGACATTATTTCCTTAATTTCCTATAACTTGTTTTCTGTGATTTTTCTAGCTATTCTGAGTTTTTGATGAGCCATACAGTATTAACCCTTTAAAAGAAAGAAACACCACTGCATCAGGAGGTGCCAGAAGTGCTGCTTGGAGGTCTAGCCAAGGGACAGCAGGAGCACAGCTGCTTGGGTAGGCCACTCAGGAGCAGGGCACATGGCCATACTCGCTTCAGCTGCATCCCCAGCCCCTGGCCCAGCCACCATGGACTTCAGGGAAATCCTGCTGATTGCTTCCAAGGGACAAGGTGTCAACAACCTGCCAAAAAGTTATAGTTTGGCAGTGGGGCCTCCCAAGAAAGACCCAAATGTTAAAGGTGTCCAGTCAGCAGCTGTACAAGCTTTTCTTCGAAGGAAGGAAGAGGAGCTGAGACAAAAAGCCTTAGAAGAGAAGAGGAGGAAAGAGGAGCTAGTGAAAAAGCGAATTGAGCTCAAACATGACAAGAAAGCAAGAGCCATGGCCAAGAGGACAAAAGACAATTTCTGTGGTTATAACGGGGTTCCTGTTCAGAAGCAGTCAAATAAGAGGCAGGCCATGAAAAGCCATACCAGCCAGGGAACAGACTAAGAGTACCAGGTGGAAGAGGAGTTCTTTGAGTCCAACCAAGCAGAATCAGAGCAGGAGGACAAGGAAGAGCAAGAACCTCTCCAAGTTGAAAGCAATCCAAATGTCCCCCTCAGAAGTGCCCCACTCCCCATGAACTTCACTGATTTACTGAGGCTAGCTGAGAAGAAGCAGTTTGAACCAGTGGAGATGAAAATCCTGAAAAAAAAAGAAGAGCGACCTATGACTGCAGAGGAACTTCGGGAACGAGAATTTCTTGAACGAAAACAGGAAAAAGAAACCTGAAACAGATGTAAAACTACCTCCATTTGTGTCCCAAAGGGCACCATCTCATAAAGAAGGCATGGGCACAAAACCTAGTAGAAGTTCTGGGGACAAGCATCTTTCTTCCAAGAGAATGCCCTTTCCTGAGGGTGAGAAGAAATTCAGACCCAGCACAGCCAGTGAGAAACACTTAGCTTTGTCTTCATTCAGATCTGTGCCGGGAGAGAGGACCAACGTAGGATCTGTCAATAGCTCCCAACCCTCATTTCTGGAGGGTCACCACAGACCTGTTCTCAATGTGGTTGGAAAGTCTCACCCCAACACTAATTCGCCAAGTGTCCCAAAGACTTTTGCAACTGGGACTCAGAAATCTACTTCTGAACACAAAGCCAAAAAGTCTCTTCCCTCTCATCCTAGCCATTCTGAGTCCAGTGTCAAGCAACTAGGCAGCAACTCCAGCTCAGTTCCAGGGCTGGCTCAGACCACACTTTGTTCTGGCCCTGTTTCCAGATGCCAGAATGGCACCTCAAGTTCAGAATCTGTGCGATCTGTCAGTGGGGTCAGAAAGCAAGCCAGTATCTCACGTCCCTCTGGACGGACAGGCAGGGGCACAAATGGCCCTGGACAGCCTGAAAGTAATTCAAGTGGCCCTGGGCAACACACCAGTGGCCCAAGTGGTTCTGGGAGACATATAGGCAGCTGTAGAGGCCCTGGGAAACCTATAAGCAATTCACGTGACCTTCAGCGACCAATGAGTCTCTCAGGTCTTCCTGCAAGTCCAATCGGTGGCTCTGGGAGATCCATAAGTGGTTCAATTCCAGCTGGACGAACTGTCAGTTCAGGCCCTGGCAGACCAATGAATAGCTTAGGCCCTGGGCAGATGGTTAGTATCCCCGGCACCCCCATAAAGCCCAAGTGCACTGTTGTCTCAGAAACAATTTCCTCCAAGAATATTGTTAGCCAACCAAGCAATGGACATGGACAGATGAATGGAATGAAGCCTCCCCTGTCTGGCTGCAGATATACCCAAGGTCCTCAAAGGCTTCCCTTCCATACTGGTTGCAGAAGGCCACGAGAGTTGGAAGAAGAAGAGGATGATGAGTATGACTCTGAAATGGATGATTTTATTGACTATGAAGGGGAACCTCAGGAAGAAGTATCCAAGCACATTCGGGAAATCTTTGGCTATGACCGAAAAAAATATAAAGATGAAAGTGATTATGCCTTACGTTACATGGAGACTAGTTGGAAGGAACAGCAGAAGGAAGAGGCAAAGAGTTTGAGACTAGGTATGAAAGAGGACTTGGAGGAAATGAGGAGTGAGGAGGAAGAAATTAAACGTCAAAAAGCCAAGAAGCTGAAGAGACATTAGTTGCTGCTGTATTCTTGTGAATTCTGGGAACTCGGCTTCGAGGTGTCCTACCTTCAGACTGATTAAGCTCCTTTATCATTTTAGATTTACACTTGGAAAAGGGATGCATACTGTCATTTGCAGGCTGTCAGTTGTGTGTAACATGTTTTCAGATAGTACAGGGTGAAATCTGTAATGAAGATGGTACAGTGTCTGCTGTGTGCTGATGAAAACAATGTTCACAGATGGCCCCTTGATCCTGTTGAACTATGCATTTTAACGCAGGGCCACTCACCAGTCAGTCAATTATTTATTTTCCTCTGCTACTTTAAAAGGAGAAAAAGATTGGTGTGTGAGAAGGGCACTGCCCGGCTCCCAATCCTACTTGCCCTTATGAGGGATGACCTGGCCCTGCATCAGTGCTGCCAGCAATGAAGTGATCTGTCCTAATCTATGTTTGAAGACCAGAGGCTTTACACTTACCACATTGATGTCATCTTTGTGATTTTGAAGTACAAAATAGAATGAATTATTTTTTATTCAGCACTAATTGTGGATAGGATGCAAAGCATTCTTAATAATTTATGTGGCTAGGTAACAGAAATTTTCCAAGATAAATTGCAAATTATGCCAGTACAAGAACATTCTTTTCCAATTTTCTCTTCAAGTTTACTGTCATGTTGACTTCAGTGTAAAATAGACAAGGTTTCTTGCTACTGTGTTCATTTTTTTACACTTTTAAATTTAATTTTCATATTAAGAGAAATCATTAGCTTTGAAAGTAATAGTGTAACAAATCAGGCAGTGACATGTGAAGCTCCCCTTCCACCCTGTTCTCCCCATTATAAAGAATATTTTGGCATCCTAAAGTACTCCTGTACTCCTTGATGTTAATAACATTGCATTTTTAGCTTAAATACCTTAGAAAATATTAATGACAAAATAAAAACTAAATTTGTGTGTATCAAGAGTACTACCATCTCTCTTTACTCATATTGTACTTTTATATCAAACTGCAGTGTGAAAAGTTTTCCTGTTGCTGGTGTTTTACTGAGCTGTGGAGCTTTCTTTGAATCCATCTCAAATTCAGACTTAGAGACTTTGTCATTTAAGCCTAGAGTACAATCAGCCTGATCTAGGATCTGACTAGAAGGAGGCCCCATCTCAAGGACAGTCAACAACAGAAAATGATATGGGGTGTGAGAGGCATGTAGAGGGTTGGCGACAGTCAGAATGAAGCTTGTAGGACAATTCTACAATAAACATTCTGGCTCTCTTAAGCCATTGGACCCTGAGGAATGGGAAGTAGGAGAAGTCCAACAAAGAATTCTTACTCTTTGACAGGTCCAGACTTTCATATATCTTTATCCATAATGTGATCATTAAGAATGGATATGATAGCTTTTCATTTTCAGCCTTCCTTACTGGGACCATTTGACCCAGTCCTTTAAAACTAACTCATTTTGAATTGACTTTTGAACTTTGAAAGTGCAGGGATATAATCTTAAAGGGTAGATAACACCCTAACTCTCCATGTAGATCTGGATATACTGGTAGTAGATAAGCCTATTGACCTTCCCTCCCCCAGCTCATCATTAGCTTACCGATGATGTGATAGTGCATATGATAGAATAGGCTTAGAATATTTTTTTGCCATCACATCTGTACTTCCCTCCTCATCATGGTTTTTCTTGGCTAAATTTTCAATATTCACACTCTAAAATCTGTAATTGCAATCAAGTGCTTGGTGTAGCCAAAAGATTTCTGGTGACTTGAAGTTTACTGTACTTTTTGATAGGGGCAGCTATTTGCACAAAAAGGAGCCATTGTGCTAGACACAAGTAACTTGATAGAAGGGTTAGGTTGTAATGCCTCATGCCTGAGTGCATTTCTGTAACAGATGCAGGTTTGCATCGCCGTTATGCAAGCCCACTTGTGTGCCTCATTTTAAAAAGAGCAGGAAAGAAATATTATAAGTCCTTTAAACTTATCTTCAACATTTTTCAAATCATGTCTTCCATCTGCTTCTGAATTTCCTGACCATTTGGAAAAATCCACAAGCCATTGAAGACACAGGAGTAAGGCTATTATTTTTTTCAAGGTTTACAAGTTAAAGTGCTTGATTTTATTAATATTTTATTATTTTTATTTTACATGTATGAGTATATTGCCTGCATGTAGGTGAGTGTACCTGTGTTGTGCAATGTCTACAGAGGATAAAAGAGGCCATTGGATCTCCTGGAACTGGAGTTATGGACAGTTGTTAGCTGTCATGTGGGTCCTGGGTTCGAATTTGGGTCTTCTGCAAGAACAACCTGTGTTCTTAACCATTGAACTAGCTCTCCAGCCCAAAGTGCTTGATTTTTAACGTATCCTCTCAAATGCTTTGAATTTTATAATTTTAGTTCAGTATATGTGCCTTTTATTAGGTAATGTTAATGTGTGAATGTAGTAATGTTACTTCACAAATGTAATGTTACATGATCATGGGTGTGGCATTCTCTTAAAAACTATGTGAAAGGAAACTGGTTTTCATAAAAATTGTGGCTCTGATTGGAAAGTCTCACTTGCTAAAGGGCACTTTGCAGTCTACTTTCAGAACTTGTCTTTGGAGTTTCTCTTATATGAATGTAGTTACACCATTAGGAGTAAGAGTACAACATGTCACAGGCAGCCTTACTTGTATGCCATGAGAAAGTTCAAATACTGGTAACCAAAGAAAAAGTCTATGGGAACTTGAAATTTCAGTTTTAGAATGGTAATCCCCAAGATTTTCTCCAAGATACAAATTGTTATTTTGTGTTTTGTACCCGAAAAGCAGCTGTGAGTACGTTTCTGAGCTATGGCAGGAGAACAAAACATTTTTGGAAAGAGAATAAATATATGAAGAGAGACTGGTGGTTTTATTTTCAATATGCTGACTAGACTGCTTATCTGGTGAGTGGATGTGATGAAATGCATATTCAGATGTTCAATATGGTTAAGAGTGAAATATAGATTTCTTTGGCATTGTTAACCCTTGATGTCTTTTACACAATGGACAAATCAAGCATAAAAGAAGAAATCTTTGACCTAGCTTAGCTTGTTTTCCAGTGCTGTTGACCTGCAGGAGAATATGTGTGAGTGTGTGTGTGTGTGTGTGTGTGTGTGTGTGTGTGTGTGTGTGAATGTTTTCTAATTTATGTATACAAGAAATTTTAGGCATTAAAATATTTTATTGGGGGCTGGAGAGATAGCTCAGTGGTTAAGAGCACTGACTGCTCTTGCAGAGGACCCGAGTTCAATTCCCAGCATCCAGATGACGGTTAAAAACTGTCCTTAACTCCAGTTCCAGGGGAATCCGAAGCCCTCTTCTGACCTCCGCAGCATTGCACGACACAGGTGCACTCACATACATTCAGGCAGTACACTCATACACATATGTGGGGGGTTCAAACCAGTGACCCCCAGGCAGTGATTATTGGGGATGAGTAAGCTCGCCATTTGCCAGCCCATGCCGCACCCAGTACCAGGGACACTCAGACGCAACGGGGAGTCTAGTCAAGCAGGGACTCACCTATTACAGG
>NW_008337804.1:1339996-1364195 GCF_000622305.1 Nannospalax galili | reverse complement strand
AATATTTTTGATATTAAAAAAGACAAGAAAGGAAAAAAAATATGAACAGTATTGTGTTACAACATGGGACCTAAGAGCATATTCAAATCAATCAATAGTTGCTCATTTTTCTGGTCAAGAGTGCACCAGAAATTATTTCCTCATTCCATTTCTTCTTGCTTCTGAAGAAACATCAGAACTAGATAGTGTTAGCAAATTAATTTGGAAATCAGCATAAAGGTATCTTGTCGGGTATCCTGCCCCAACACAGGAGCCCGGGAAAGGGAGGTGAGCTGTCAGCACCTTACCCACAGCCTCCCCGGGAGACAATCAGATGTGACAGGGAGCCAGTCAAGCAGGAACTTGTTTATTGCAGGCATTACAGGGCTTATGAAGGCAAAAACCACAAAGGAAAATCCCCTCCCCAACCAAGAGTCCAATCATGTTAAAGGTCAAATTGAGCATGCAGTCTCCTCTCCATAGCACAGCATAGCGTTCACAAAGTGATCACGTGCTGCCAAGATGCACGGAAATGACAGGAGCCAATTAGCGATTCTTCAAAACAAGTCTGGCTGCACCCCAGCCACATCCTCTAGGTGCCAAACAAGTCTGGTGACACCCCAGCCATTTCCTCTAGGTGCTTTCTTGCTTCACCCCTGGCCTCAGACCCCCCCAGAGGTCCTCGGCTTTTATCTGACAGATGGCTAGCAGGAGAAGGAGTACCATTATTGACAGATTTTGGTCAGCCATCTATTGATCAGATTGTGAATAATGTTGGTAACGATAAAGATGATGATGGTCAGGACAGCAGCGGCAAGCACAGCAATAAAAACCTTCCATCCAAAATACTCCATCCTATAAGACATAGAAATTCTCCTCAAAGAGCTGTTACCTTTGGGACAGGGTTATTCCTGAATCTTTAGATTCCTTGCAGGTACCCAGATTGGTTGGGGTTCATCCAAGGGAAAGATGCATCCAAATCCCCTGCCCATAGTAAGGAGCATGTTGGGTCCTCACCATTGTCCCATTACTGGATTCTTCCATCTCACCCATACCTCTGGTCTTTGCTCCTGATGCCCTAATGTTTTTGGAATCGAGATTCCAATTGATCTTTTTGAAAATTGAGGATATTGATGTTAAACAAGGCCGAACCTAGCTGTTGGTGGGGGCTTACTCCCCCTTTTTGTTTTTGTAATTGGGCCTTAAGTCCTGATGGTTATGTTCTATGATAGCTTGGCCCTAGGGGTTATAGGGGATCCCCATGTTATGGTGGATTCCCCATAAAGAGAAGAAGTCCTATAAGCTTTTACTTATGAAGCATGGTCCATTGTCAGTTTTAATCCTTTGAGGTAATCCCAGCATAGCGAAGCACTGGGGGAAGTGAGACTGAGCATGTTTAGACTTTTCTCCTGTATGGGCGGTACCCCAACAGGCATGTGAGAAAGTGTCAGTAGACACGAAAACATACTTGAGTTTCCCCAAAGGAACATAATGTGTGACATCTGCCTGCCAAAGAGAGTTAAGCTTCAGCCCCCTAGGGTTTACCCCTGGTTCTTGGAGGGGTGGCACCTGTAGAAAGGGTTGAAAAGACTTACAGATATGTACAATTTTTCTTAGGTCCTTGATAGGGACTTGAGGGAACCTCTTATGGAGTCCCCACCAATGTACATGGGTATGATTATGCAGTTGTTGAGCTTTCTCCAGGCCTACTGATAGGATATGGGTAGAAGCCATTTTGTCTGCCTCTGCATTGCCCTGGGAGAGGAACCCAGGCAGTCCTTGGTGGCCCTTAAGGTGCTGTAAGAAAATGGGGCCCTTCTTTCTGTTAACAATGTTCGAACCTGGATCATTAAGGGAGTAATAGGGTTATCATCTAGCCGAATATGAGAATTTAATAATCCTGGGAGAAGGGTGACTAAATATAGGCTCTCAGAGAACAAGTTCATGGGGTCATCTACTTTGGACAAGGCTAGGGCAATGGCCATGAGTTCTTTAAATTGAGCAGAGCCCTCACAGTGTGAACATATGTTTTTGGTTCTGTTCCTACTGCCAGGTAAATTACTACAGTGGCTCTGAATTTTCCTCCATCAGTAAACACATTATATGCCTTCATCAGAGGGTTTTTGACAAAAAGCCTGGGGCCCCCCCAGTGGAGGGTGCCAAAGGAAGTTACCCATTTGTGAGGGCCATAATGACAGTCCAACTTTCCCAGAACCCCCTCCAAGGCTATGGCCATTCAGCTGTTGTTTCTGCAGAGCCATTCAAAGTCCTTTAGCCAATAAGGGATAGTAATCTTGAGGAGGTCAATGCCATAATGTCTCAGGGCTATATCCCGTCTTTTCTCAATTAGGTCAGCCAACTGGTCCATGGGTGTATATACCTGTGGAGTGCCCACTGGGGAGATATGCACCCATTGGAGGGGCCTCCCCCTTGTGTGAGGACAGATGTCATCAGGGCCTCGCCAGGGAGCACCCATAGTTCAAGGTCATTTCCAGGCATATAGCAGGACAGTTGAGCTTGGTCCAGCGCCTCCTGGAACCCTGTAAAATGTCTAGGTGTTATGGGTCCAGATTGATTAGCTCTGATAGCTGTTTGCCTACCAGCAATTGGAACAGGGGCTCCAGTGTCTCAGTGGAGACAGGCATCCAGGATCATAGCCAATTGATCCCCCCAATAGTTTTTGAAGTTCTGTCAGGGTCATATTAGGTTTAGTAGTCAGTTGTGGCTTCAAGGGAGTTACCCCCACCATGGACAATGTAGTCCGCAGAATCTTAAAGAGGGCGACAGTCTGTATTTTGTCTGATGACACGTGAAGCCCTCCTGCCTGGAGGCATTTTTGAGTGACCTCATATAATCCCTGCAATTGATAGAGATTTGTTGGTCCCCAAATTATATCATCCATGTAGGCATATACATTAGCATAGGGCAAGGACTCTGTTGGGATGAAGAGAGCTCTTATGAAGCTCTGACAGAAAGCTGGGCTATTGACCATGCCTTGGCACAAGACTGCCCATTCGTACCTTTCACCAGGCACGATAAATTTGATGGAAGACACAGAGAAGGCGAACTTCTTGCAATCTTGAGGTTGTAGGGAGATAGAGAAAAAACAGTCTTTGATATCTATAGCTATGAGAAATAGATCTGAGGGGATAGCATGTATCCAGGGCAGTCCCCTTAAGGGGACTCCCTCCAGGGTCATTATGTCATTGACCTTGCAGAGGTCCAGTAGCATCCTCCATTGGCCAGATGACTTTTTTATGACAAAAACAGGGGTGGTCCAAGGGCTCATGGAGGGACGTATATGCCCCAGCATAAGTTGTTCCTGTATAATATGCCTCAAAGCCTGAAGCTTTGTCTCAGGCAAGGGCCACTGTTCCACCAAAACTGGGCTTCCTGGGGAATATTGGATTGCAGGAACTTAAGGAACAGCAGCCTCTAGGATTGGGAGTGAACCTGGGGAGGCTCAGACTCCTCCCCCCCATAGTTTGAGAGGCTGTCTAGGGGGTGTCTAACCCTGTTCATTTCCTCATCATCGAGGAGCCCCTCGATAAACTCCCTATTGTCGGTGGTCAAAAAAACACCTGCTCCCCCCAGGAGGTCTCTCCCAAAAGGGTTGTAGGAAAGCCCCTCAGCCACCAAATGTCTGATCTCCCCATTAGTACCATCTGGGTCCTGCCAGCAAAACCAGTTCTTAAGCTCCCATGATGGCATGGTGCTGCTGACACCCATCACCTATGGGCCAGGCTCGAGGGGCCACCTTCCGGGGACTTTTTCCTTCCTCAGGATGGTCCTATCTGCCCCAGTGTCAATAATGCCCCAGGACCTCAGCCCATCTATTAAGATGTCTATCTTAGGGTGGAGCCCCAGGATGATAGGGACCATCCAGTGGGTGATGGGCCCTCCAGGGCCTGTGAGCCCTCCCCTTTTGGATGATGGGGTTGGGTGTTGCCCCAAGTCCAGTTTAAAGGCTTGCCCTCCCCACCATACCAGGAACGGCTGTCCTTCCAATGAAACCCCTTGCAGCAGCGTGGGCACGGGGCCCTGAGCTTGTCCCCCTCCACCTTGAAAGGGGCTTCCCCTTGAGGGTAGTCTCTCTTTAGGTGCCTGGGAACACCCAAAACATCTCCAGTCCTCAGCCCTTGGGTGCCTATCCTCAGCCTAAGGCCTGTGAGTGCTTCTCTAAAGGCTATAACTAGAGCCTCTGCCTGTATCTTGAGGACTGTGGCCATAGCCTCGGTCGCCTTTGTTTCAGTCCCTATGTCCTTTGAAGCCACAATCCAGCCACTCATGGAATGGTCCTTTAGCTCCATGGAGGCGACCTCATGGTTGGCATTCATACCCTCCCATACTAGCATTTTTATGAACTGTTCTCTGAGCTGATCGGCAGAAACTTTCTCCTTGGATTCTTTTCAAACTTATCTACAAACTCATGTAATGGCTCCCCTGAGCTTTGATGGATCCCCCATATGGGCGGATCCATAGGGCCCATATCTAACTTATGCCAGGCCTTGAGGCCAAGGGACCTGACCTGTTCCATATACAGTGGCGGAAGTGCTGCCTGCTGGGCGCCCGTGGCAAAGGTGTCAATGGTCCCTGTCAGCATCCTGAAAGTGATAGGGATGGGGGGGTTGGCGGCACGGCATTCCTTTTGGAATAGTGCCGCCCATTTAATAAACAAGGGGCTAGGGAGGACTGCCTTGGCTAGATCCATCCAGTCTATGGCTGTACAGGGTTGATATACCAAGCCCTGGAGAAGGGTGTCGACCCAGGGGGACCCGGGGCCTTCCTCAGCCACTGCCTTCTTTAATTCTTTAAGATCTTTAGCCTCCCAAGGGTACCAGGCGTCCGGATGCTAGGGTCCGGGGTTGATGTTTACAGGGAAAACCTGGACCAGTCCCATGGGAGCCGAGAGGTCCACTCCTTCATGTTCACCCCGACTGCCCAGGATCCCCCCTTTTTCTCTCCCGTTCTCGTCACCACCCCTTTCCAGGTCTCTCCATAGTATATTCTTTGGTTTCACTTTTAATCATTGGGCTCTCGCCTCATCAAATGCGACCCATTGATCTGCCCCGTAAACTTATCCACCCGGCAAAAGCCAGTATTCCCAGTGGTCGGATTGAGTTGAAAACATGACTTCAGGGCTGAGATTGTGGGGTAAAACCCCAAGGGTGGTTCCTCCCCTCTATTGAGCTCTGCCTTGCAAGCCAGTTGTTCAAGCCAGTCCCAGTTAGCCCACTGGAATAAATTGCCACGGCCAGCCAAGGAGCGAGACTCAGGGTGGCCTCCCAGACCTTCTTTGATGAGGAATGGGACTATTCTAACCCCCTGAATCTCAACATGTGTCTCAGCACCGTGAGCACTGGGTCCTCACTCTTGCTTGTTGCATTACCCATCTCTTGGGGTCTCACTTCCCTGGGTACTCACCCAATTACCCCGGCAATTAGCTCCTGTAGCAGGTCCGAGTGCTCTTCAAGGCCCATGCTAGGCGCCAGATGTCGGGGATCCTGCCCTGACACAGGAGCTGGGGAAAAGGAAGTAAGCTG
This sequence comes from Nannospalax galili, assembly GCF_000622305.1. NCBI lineage: Eukaryota > Metazoa > Chordata > Mammalia > Rodentia > Spalacidae > Nannospalax > Nannospalax galili. The sequence goes on along the minus strand of NW_008337804.1, from coordinate 1,358,673 downwards.
TCCCTCAGTTACCCTCAGCCTCCCCAGGAGACAATCAGACACGACAGGGAGCCAGTCAAGCAGGAACTCGTTTATTGCAGGTGTTACAGGGCTTATGAAGGCAAAAACACAAAGGAAAATCCCCTCCCCAACCAAGCATCCAATCATGTTAAAGGTCAACTTGAGCATGCAGTCTCCTCTCCATAGCAAAGCATAGAAGCGACCATGCACTGCCAAGATGTACGGAAATGACAGGAGCCAATTAGTGATTCTTCAAAACAAGTCTGACCATGCCCCAGCCACTTCCTCTGGGCACCAAACAAGTCTGGTCACGCCCCAGCAGTTTCCTCTAGGCGCCTTCTTGCCTCAACCCTGGCCTCAGGCCCCTGCAGTATCTGGTTTAACATTTAAACTTATTATTTTTACTTTGCTCTTGCTAGAAGTCTCAAGTGTGACTTTTGTGCAAGTCAATGGGATAATCATCAGAATTCTTCAGTTCCCTTTGATATGAAAACCTATGCTGGGCATTTTATATGATGAGAATATGCAATTGAGTTGTTAATACAAGTTTATCATATTGAAATTTTTAATGGAATTATTTAGTGTATGTACTTAATATCACCAGCTCTTCCATTCATTTGCATAAATGCAATAACTAATCCCATGTACTATGGTGAATTGATATGTCAATAATATCATCTTTAAACTCTTATGGACTCCATCTTCTACATGAGGTAGTTAATTTCATGGTCTAATAAAGTTACTGATTTATATTCGCAACTAAGTATTCCTTCTGACTTTGTTCAATAACGCATGAATTGAATGATATTTTCCAAAAGGAAAGTTTTAAGCTGTTATAGGAAAGAAAAAAGGTATTTACATGAACATGAACTAACTCTATTATTATTAAAATCTCCAAAACCACTCACTAAGTTGAAACATATGATATACAAACATATGACACATATAAGATATAATCGCAGAAGTCATATATGTGTATATATAGATATATATAAAATCACAGAAGTCAGCTCATGTTCTGTATTTTTTCCATGCCTTGGATTTAAGCAATAAATAAGCTGACTTAGTGTTTTCTTCATTTACTTTAGCAAAACAAATTGCACAATCATTCTTGATTATGCCTTTATGTAACTGTGAGTGACTGTTTTAAAAAATATTTAATTTATTCCTTCATTGTGAACATCTAGTAACTTGTAGATCGCATATTAATTTGTGATCATATTGTTTTCATTTCTGAACTTCTGGGAATTCAGTTATTTTCAATTATAATACATTTTTTCAGACCCTAATTTAAAAAACTACATATAATGTGCTTAAGAGTTTTTGTAAAATATAGATATTAATGTAAGCATAGGATATGTCTGTTTATAGGCAACTAAATATATTGTCATAAGTAAATTTATTTCTTTCAAATTATGAACCTGAAAACTTAAAAATTTAAACATTAAATGTTTGAAAAGGAAAACAAATATTCTCTACTTTTGATTCAATTTTTACTGTCTTTAAATATTTGCTGGCTAGAACATGTGCCTCTGAGAGGATGTTGTGTTATCTCTGAAAGAAACCAATCCTAAAATATTATTTAAAACAAAAAGTTCTTATATGAACTTGACCCAATTTAAAACAGTAAGTACACGCTAGGATGTAAGTCATTGAAAATTTCTGTATACTCTATCATAGACTAATAGTTAAAATGATAAATTGAAATGAGTTTCTGCAGCATCTAATAATATTTGGGTTTGGAGAAGAAAAATAATACCATCACAAATATTTGCCCTTGAAATACTGTCAGCATTTATGTAGCTTTCTTTTTCTTAACCTACATCACCTATCTGTGGTTATTTATTCATTTATTCTTTTTTCCATTTGTATTGTTTCACAGGGTTGTGAGTGATTATTATATTTGTCTCTATGAAGACTAGCATTTGTATTATATTTCTTAATTCTTCTCTAAAGTATTTATTGCCATTTATTTTTTTGGTTTTGTTCTGTTAAAGTGAAAAAAATTTTTTTGTTTTGGCCTTTTTGAGACAGGATCTCCCTATAGGCCCAACTGTCCTGGAACTCACTATGTAGACTAAGCTGGCCTTGAACTCACAGAGATCCACCTGCCTCAGCCTCCAGAGTTCTGGGATTAAAGGCGTGTGCCACTGCACATGGCAGTTACCTTTGTTTTATGTTTTTCTCCAATTTCTGATTTTTTAATGTTTTATTATTTTATTTTATGTATATGAGTGCTATGCCTGCATGTAAATAAGTGTACTCATGTCATGCAATGCCCTCAGAGGACAGAAGGCTGTCAGATCCTCTGGAACTGGAGTTATGGACAGTTGTTAGCTGCCATATGCATTCTGGAGTTGAACCCAGGTCTTCTGCAAGAACAGTCAGTGTTCTTAACTGCTGAGCCATCTCTCCAGCCCCCAACTTCTAATATTTTTATTTGACAGAGCATATTGAAAAGTAAATAAGACATTTCATTGTGTTCACTATAATTCTACTTGCACAGGAAGGTTTATGCAATAGGTATTTTAATCTACAGGAAATATTATTGGGTTGCTACTTAGAGGACCATCAAATATCATTACCTATATAGTTTTTTTTTAACTTATTTTCCTTGTTAGAAAATATTTACAATTTTTCTTGTTTTAAATTTATTTATTCATTTTAATGTTTATTGATTTGAGATTTTTATACAATGTACTTTGATCATATTCAGACCCACTTTCTCTCTCTACCTCTACTTTAATAACCCCGTTGGCTTAATATTAGGCCTATAGAGTCTAATCTTTGTTCTCCAGTGCTCTTGCATTGAATTTATCCCTTGTTGTCTTGTCAAAATACTATATCCAGAAAACACTATGTGTTTTAATTGAAAGAGAAAGAAAATTTTCCATGATAAAACAGATGCAGGGCATTTATGCCCAGAAGGCCAGCTCTTCAGGAAATACTTAATGAGTACTTAGGTCTGAATAGAATATTTAACACTCTCAAGAGGGCACAAAGAATAAATATCTCCAGAACAGTTAATCAAAATATATCTAGGGGAAAAAAATAAAACTGCAACACCAACATAAGAATTGAACAAACATTGATCAATAGTATGTCTCTACATTAATGGTCTTGATTTCCCAATAAAAAGACACACAGTAACTGATTTGATTAGAAAACTGTATCCATCAAATTTTCTGCCTCCAAGAAAGACATGTCACGAGCAGTCTTTAACATTAATCTTAACAGGGTGCATATGCTGGGTGGAAGCAAATTATAAGATTGAGCCTGCATGAACTGGTTGCATCTTTTTATTAGATTCTTGGTCTTATTTATAAAACAATTTTTTTAAAAAAGGCATAGAACAGAACTTACAATGAACTTATTGGTGTTAGAGAAAAAAGAATAGGCAGCCGCTAAGAGAAGAGAGATGGAAAAAGGAGAAAGGAAATAGTATTTGTAATATATTTTATATGATTTACTTTAATAGACTTAAAGATAGAAGCTTAAAGAAACAAAATGAGCATATCAGAAAAGAAAAATAGACCCTGGGCACAGGGTCCTTGTCCTGTAAATGTTTTACTGAAGAGGCACAATATTTCCCTCTACTCAGGGCAACCTGAGATTCGAGTGAAAAGATAAGGCTTCACTCTTTCAGGCCAAGCAAAGAGGAAAAAAGATATCATTAATATTGATGCTTTATTTAAATAAACTTTGCTCTAAGTGACCTAGAACTCAAGACATGTCTGTGTTAGAAAGTATCAGAAAATAACTATATTTATTATTGTTGCTTATCTTTTCGCATTATTAGTGTTTGGCCACTTTAAAGTCCATGCCATTGATTCTTCTTTAACCTTGGAATAAAGATAACAGGCAGTATGCAGATATTTATCACTTACTGAAAGGTCAATGCTGTTTTATTTTTAATCTAGCAATGATAAACTAGCACTTAAAAATGAGTTTACAAGCAGGTTTGAGATTTTTCTATTGAAGCATTTAAAACCTGTGTCTCTTTAAATTTTCTAAATTGTCTATTTCCAGAATATTACTGACTAATGATCCTCACGTTTTTCTCGATAGAAGTTAAAATGTTTATACCCATGTTTGAAATGGAGTCCGAGAAGCAGATGGCTGGAGAGGAGCCTTTTGTTTGCTTTCTTCTGGTTGAGCATCCACTGCAATCTCATATATATTTTTTCTTCTAAATGTGTTTTTCAAATGTTAGTCCAACCTCAGACCTGCCTGATGTCCTTAAAGCTATGTTTCTTCTGATGGTCATTTTCCAAGGTCCTGCTCATATCTTGTCATTCATCTTTGTTAGACACTGCAGCTACTGTGAAGACCCCCTGGTGTTATGCGACTGTGAGCCTATCCTAAGTACCACAGGACTGTCAGGAATATCTGAGCTCCCTCTTGGAAATATTTTTTTTTTTTTATATATCCATCTAAATCAATTTTCTTCAGTATATTAATGAAATCTCAAAAAATAAATTTGTTCCATCATTTCTCTGCTTTTCCCCCATGACAATGTAAGATTTATTCTTCTTATATATTCTTCTTTCAGATATTTGCATTTGATCATTGATTGGCTTTTTATACATGACAAAATATTCTATATGTGGCAAATAAGGTTTATATCATGATATATAATTCTCTCAAAAAGTTTATGCCAATCTAATTTTTTTGTGATGATTAAAAGTCAAGTGCCATTTTTTCTTAATTATCATTTTAGTATTTTTCCTCATAAGAAATTAGGTCATTTTGAAATACCTTAAGAAAAAATTTTAAGTTTTATTTGGTTATGAAATTTTTAGAAATTAATTTTAAGGACTGGAGAAATGGTTCAACAGCTAAGAACACTGGCTGCAAACATAGAGGGGAGAAATTTCACAAGGTTACGTCTTCAGCTGGTGAGCTGTATGAAATTAATGGCTGCTGAGAGAGGAAGAGTCAGGTTTCTGCAGGAAGAAGCCCCCTAATCATTTACCAGTCCCAAGTGTTGATCCCTAAACACATGTACATACTAATGCCACTAAATGGACTCAGTTAGTGAGTCTCTTTCCATCCCCCCTTTCTCTCTCCTTCTCTCTCCATATATATATATGCATGTATTTATATTTGTAAAAAATAGTGCTTAAAGAAGAGGTCAGGATATTGAGGCAGTATATGTAAAACATGCTAGGAGTTGGAAGAGGAATAGATAGGGGTTAAAATGATGTAAAGTGCTCCTATGAAAGTCTCAGAAAATTTTAATTGAAAAATTTGTAAAATAGTTAACATTGAAGTGTGTTCCAAAAAACATTTCTGACATTAGTTGATCATCTTTTAATATTTTCTTCACATGTGTGCTAGCTTTTTTGTTGACTTAATGGATTTAAATGTGTTTGTATTGCTTGATTATCTTTCATTATTCAAAAATAATGTTCTTATCGATTTGCTATATGTAATAGTATAGCTTCAAATCTGTATTTATTGGACTTTAAATAAGTAGAAACAGGTCTGGAGGGATGGCTCAGCAGTTAAAAGCTTGGTTGCTCTTGCAGAAAACCTGTATTCGATTCCCAGCACCCATATGGCAGCTAACAAAGGTCTATAACTCTGGTTCCGGGGGATCCAATGCTTCTGTCTTCTGACCTCTGCAGGCACTGTATCACACGGGTGCACCTATCTACATGGAGGGAAAACACTCATATACATATAAAATTTTAAAATAAATCAAATATAAGTAAATAAGAAAGGAAATTACATTTTAGCAACATTTTCGCAACCATTAAACATAAGAATAGTTTGAATATGTTAATACAGAACAAATGAAATCGGAAAACATTTTGAAGAAAATCTGAAATACATCTTTGAAAATGATATATTGAAAGTCACAGGAAACTCAAAATGATTATGTAGCTACTAACCTTTAGTCTACTTTTTGCTCTGATTTCATGCTCCAATCTCTACAAAAAAAAATCACCTGATTTCCTCTATTTTCTCCTTCTAAAAGGCTATGAACTTGGTTTCTTGTTATGCTCAGTAACTTTTAGGTAGGGCATTGAAACCTTGTTTTCCTCGGTTTTTACAGTCATCTGCTTCTCTTTTATTGCATCAAGGTGATTAATGGAAGCTTCCTTTTACTTGATGGGCATGCCACAAGACTCAGATAAACATTTAAGTAGCAATGGCATTAGAGAGTGACTAGTTCCTTACTAATATAGAATGTGACAGTAGTATATTATCTTCAACAAAATGTTCATACTGAAGGTGAAAACAAAAGTAAGTTGTCCAAAATTACATAGCTTGTCATTAACATGGACAGGTTATGAACACCAAAATTGTGATTTATCAGCACATTGCTTTTGTGGTTTCCAGTGACATTGTTAGTATTTTTGGTAAATTATTCCCATGTAGACACATTAGCATACAGGCATTATACCAGTATCTAAACCGTATTGTCTCTTATTAAAAAGGAACAACAGGGGGCTGGAGAGATGGTTCAACATTTAAGAGCACTGATTGCTCTTGCATAGGATCTGGGTTCGATTCCCAGCACCCACATGGAGGCTATGAACCGTCCTTGTCCTTAACTCCAGTTCCAGGAGAATCCGAAGCCCTCTTCTGACCTCCATGGCATTGAACGACACAGGTGCACTCACATACGTGCAGGCAATACACTCATACACATAAAATAAAAATAAGTAAAATTTAAAAAAAGGAACAACAGGCACATTTAGGAATATCTTCAGAGTATGGAAAAATAAACAATTATCTACAAACAATGTAATTTTTATTATTAGCCTTTAAAAAATCCATATATTAAAAAGAATTTGAAATAGATGGCCTGAAATTATATGACAAACATATGTCAAAAGATAATTAAATTTTGCACTGCCGAAAGTCATTCAATATTATAGTTTTCATGAAAAATAACTAAATGATAGATTCAATTTATAGGGACCTAAACAATGTTATTTTTTCATTACTTTCACAGTCTATCTTTGCATAAATACAATTATTTCCCCAAGACAGAGCTAAACAATTTTAAATCTAGCATTTATCTCTACAGTGACTTTCCTACTTCTACTCCCACATGTAATTATGTATAATATTTATTTGTAATTTGTTTTCTATTATTCCTTATTATTTATGTGTTTACCACACTTTTTTCATTTCTTCTGTCTTTGGGACAAAGTGTCATACAGTCCAGGCTGACTTCAAATGTGCCATAACTCAGAAAAGATGACATTGCATGTATGATCCTTCTGCCTCAACCCCCCAAGAACTATGATTAAAAAGTATGCACCGTCATCAATAGATTTATATTTATGTGTTTACTTCTTTGGGAACTATTGAGAGAGGGTCCCTCTGTAGCCCCAGTTTGCCTGGAACTGACTATGTATACCAGACTGGCCTTGATCTCACAGAGATTCACCTGCCTCTGCCTCCCTAGTGCTGAGATTAAAGGTATGGGCTACCATTCCTGGATACATTTACATATTAAGGACGGTTACTCATTGTTTAGTGGAGTCCAGCTTCCATCACAGAAATTTGGAGATGTGCCTTGTAGATCTGAAATAGTCATATCCATATCCAAGCCCCTTTATTTCATTTTTTAATTTTGTTGATACTAATTTCTTTTGCTGAGATAGGGTCTCATGTACATCATCCAGAACTCCTGGAATTTCTACCTCTACCTCCCAAGTTCTGGGATTATAGCCATTTACCACAAGGCCTTTTTCATTGTTTTTTAAAATTACCAATAGAAGTGAACAATTTCCTCAAAGTAGATACTAGATTTGATCTGGGCATCATGATCTAGCACCATATTCTTAACCTGAAACTGAGGATCTGGAACAGTAATTGGCAATATAAAATTCTCTTGACATAATAAGGATTCCCTCCAGATGTAGCCCTTTGGCCTTGAAATGATACAGAAATAGCCATAAACCTGATCTGGGTATTTGCAATCAGTGTTACTGAACTAGCATGAGAAAAAGTCTCTTGCTGCAGGTGGGTTTTAATTTCATTCTAAGAACAATACTCATTTTAATAGAAATACATTAAGATAAAATTGGATAAGAATCTGAGAGCTTGGGAGTATTATTTCATGTAAGACAATGATTTCAAGATTAATTGACTTTGTGAGTATTGGAATCAGAAGAACTTTGGTGCATGAAACAAAGTGTACTTTGAAAAGAAAAGGGAAAAGCTACAAAGAACTGTATCTGAAGATGATTTTATACAAATATCGCCAAATGAGACAATGGGCAGGCAACTCCTGTTTCTTTTTCATTCCTCCATTTTTATGCATGGTCACTTTCCATTATTTGTGATAAATAATAAACACTGTTTTTCTCACTGGGTTTGATTTGTCTTTCCTTCCCCTTATTTTCCTGTCCTCTGTCCTACCCCATCTTCGAATTTCCTTTCTAGAACTCTTTCTCTCCCTCCCCACCACATATACTAAATGCCCTTTTTATGCTGTTCTTTGTTAAATGCTTCCTTCCTAATAAAGGTTAGTACCTTCTCTTCTTCTCTCTTTTCATTCCTTTCTTCTTTCTTCATTTTAGCTTCATTTGTTTTTGTCCATGTTTTCATCGAAAAAAATAGAACTTCTCTATTTGTTATTTCTGAATTCATAAGATTTAGAAGAACAATGGCTGAATTATAGTGACATGATACATTGTGTAACCGCTCTGCAAGATAAAATTTTAGGATCAGAAGTGTCCATGGAAAAAAGCTTCATTATTAATATGAAGTCGTATTAAATGACAAATAGAAAACAAAGATTTTAGAAATAACTGGAGAAAATAACGTTTTCCTCTTTGACAATGATATTATCTCCTGTTTTTTAGAGAATAATCCGATCCATCCAGTATAATATTATCCATTTGAGTTGTTCAATGTAACACCATTACTGGTCACTAAAATCAGGTTTCATTTTATTTTTAGAATGTTTTCCATCAAAATTTATAGAAATGTGCCCTTAGAGAACACATTAGAGGAGATCTTGTCTCAGTTTCACATTGCAAAAATAAATAAAAACAAATTGTTTCAGTAAGAAACCAAAGACCTGGGAAAATTGATGACCAGATATATAATAACAAATGTCAATCATTTCTCTAACAAAAATTTTATTGTTCAGAAATTTCTTCTGTATAAGAAAAGTCAGATTTAAAATGTTAAAAAAATCAAGAGTAAATGGTTTTCTTCTTTTCTCTTTAATCATTCAACATACCATTAGTCCTTCCCCTATAAAAGCCCAGATTACAGTGGGCAGAAGTGTCAGAGCAAGAGCTGTAAGTCCTCTCACTTTTCTAACTTGTAACATATACTTTCATTGTGTTAACCTCTTAAATCAATACCAATTTGAAATGCAGACTTCACGGTATCTAACTGATTATTCTTTTGCACAGGTTATTTCATGCATGCTCTAGAAGAGTGCATCATGTGGAAATGTTCAGTGCAATAAAGTGTTTGAACTCTAACCTGCTTAGTGATGCAAGAAATGGTGTCTGATGCAGGGTTTTCAAAGTAAATCATAGCAAATTGTAAAATTCTTTTGGGTAAGCCAGATACAGATTTATTTTCATAACTGTATTTTCTTTTTTTTTTTTTTTTTTTTTGGTCCTTTTGAAGCAGGGTCTCCCTGTAAGCCCCAGCTGTTCTGGAACTCACTATGTAGACCAGGCTGGCCTTGAACTCACAGAGATCTGCCTGCCTCTGCCTCCCAAGTGCTGGGACCACAGGCATGCGCCACCATGCTGGGCTCATACCTGTACTTTTAATACAGAACATCTCCTGATAGCTTCAAAACATAAGCAATGACTTCTCAACTCTAAATCCTGCCCTGAATCTTCCTCAGTAACTTTGCCCACATATTATTTTATTTACCACAATATATCAAAACTGTTTTTTGTTCTTGTATATTAATTCAACTTGATAAAATTTATTTCAAGAAAGTGATTCAGTTTATTATTGAAATTTATATCTGAAATAGGGGGATCAATAAAATCATCCATGGAAAAATAAATTTTCCTTAGGCAATTCAATTTGAAAGAAACTAAGAACAACTGACAGCTCCAGTGGGATCTTCCAGTATCATTAAAAAATGAATTTTGAAATGAGAAACAACAGCCTGTCCTTCCAAACTCTGAGCCACAAATAATCAATTCTACAGCAAAAAATTCATATAATAAAAAGTGGATAATTCTGTTATTTAAATATCTGTTCCTATTTTCTTCTGCTGCTGAAATAAATATCAGTGTTGTTTGCGATTTTAAATAGTATATGTGTTATCTCCACCAAAAGTCAATGATAACTTAAAATATTTTTTCCCAAAAGAAAAATAAGCATATATAAACATCATGGAGAACAAGATGAAATTGTAAAAAAATTGTCAGTGAAATTATTTGACTATTTGGAAATGTATACTTCCATATGAATTTGAGATTTTGAAGATGCCATTGCAAAAGATTGATTTGCAATCTGCAACCCACTTTTGATAATGTTACCATTTTCACAATTTTCATTTTCCCATCTGGATATGTAGCTCAGTGGTAAGACATCTGGCTATAATGTGTGAGGCCCGGGGTTCCATCCACCATATCACAGAAAAGGAAAGAAAAGAAAAATAATTTTCTTTCTAAAAGATGTAGCTCAGTTGGCAGAATGCTAACCTAGCATGCACAAAGTTCTTCTGTGATTCCCCAGTACTATATAAACCATGCTTGGTGTTACATACTTGTAATTCCAGAGTCAGAAGGTGGACACAGGAGGTTCACTAGTCCAAGGTTATCTTCAGATACATTGGACATTCAAGACCAGCATGGGGAATAAAAGGCACCTTTTCAAAAAAATATCCCATAAGAGAAGTGTGCTATGTTTTAGCAGAGGTATCATAATATTTCATCTCAATGTATAAGTACATAGTGATAAAACCCATATAATACTTGCACAGAAACAGACATGAATATCAAAACAATATAATAGAGACTGAGAAAAACCCCATACAATGAGAATCATATAAATTCTACAAAGATACCAATAATATACATGGGGAAAAAAAAAGCCGCTTCAAAAATTGATTCTTGAAAAAATTGATGACCAAGTGGAGAAGTAGCACTCTGAAGAAATAAATAAGAATATGGATCAAGATCTTATTTAAGACCTAACACTCTAAAATTACTAGAGGAAAAATTGGTAAAATATGTGAATATATTGGCATATGCAAGGACTCTGAAAAGTACTCACATAGCCTAGGAAATAACCCATGACAATAGAAAAATATGAAATTATAAACCTTCACAGGAAATAGTCTAAAAATGAAGGAAAGAGTCAAAAGAGTAAGAAAAAAAACTTTATACACTACAGATCACACAGGAGGTTAATATTTACAATATGTGAAGAATTAAAAAAAGTAATATTAAAGCTTTAAATTATCCAAACAATAAAATGCCCAGGGAAATGAATAGACAGTCCTCAAAAGAAAAAAATACAAATGACCAACAAATACTTTAAAATTATTCTACAACCTAAGCCATCAAAGACAGAGTATAACTGCTGTGAAATTTTATTTCTCATGTGTCAGAATTTCTGTTATTATGTAAACTAATGACAACAAATTTTGGCAACGATGTGGGGAAAGAAAAACCCTTATATCAGCTTGGTAGGAATGTTAACCAATAAAACTGCTATGGAAACCAGCATGAAGTTTTCTCAAAAATCTAAAAGTAACCTTGGGCGTGGAGACTATATATATATATATATATATATATATATATATATATATATATACTTTGTTATTTTTATTTTATGTGTCTAAGTATATTGCCTCTATGCATGTAAGTGTGCCCATGTCATGCAATGCCCATGGAGGTCAGAAGAAGGCATTGGATCCCCTGGAACTGGAGTTATGGATGTAGGAAGATCCTGTGGGAAAAAAAAAAAGTAAAACAAAACTAAACAACAAAAACCAAAAGAACAACAAAAAATATCTAAAAATAGAGCTACCATATGGTTCAGCACTGATAGTACTTGCTTTAAAATCAAGTCTGTAACTTAACATACCTCAGCAATGCTTGCACATTTATTTTTATGATTCTACATCCAGAATTTCTTTTTTAATATTTTTAAAATTATTTATTTTATATGTGTGAGTGTATTGCATTACTTCACTGTATGAAGTATAAGACCTAATGCAGAAGGGTCTCCTCTCAAGTTTTAATTTTACTATTGTGACCTCTGTAAATATGAGAAATCTAAAATAATCACACTCTGGCTCAAAGATTAGGACTTTAACATATGAATTATTAGAAGAATATAATTCATCCTGTAAAAATAACCATAAAATTAACTGCCTTAAATTATGGATAGAATTTAGTCATGTATCCCGAAACTTGTGGTAAGATGCTGTTTTTCTTACAACAGAACCTCAGTTATACTCTTAGTAAGTGAAATGCCTGAAATTTTGGAAAACTCACATCTTTTCTTTCCCCCTTGTTACTGAGAGCTCGAATTTTTGTTTTGTTTTGTTTTGTTTTGTTTTGTTTTTGTTTTTGTCTTTTTGAGACAGGGGCCCCTGTAGTCTTAGCTGGCCTGGAACTCACTATGTAAACCAGACTGGCCTTGAAATCACAAAGATCTGCCTGCCTCTGCCTCCTGAGTGCTGGGATTAAAAGCATGCACCACCATGCCTGGTGAGAGCTCTAATTTTAAAGGTTCTCTAGTCTAGAAATTATAATTAAGAAACTGTTAATTAAAACAAAACCATATTATATTCACTTATTTGATAATTTATACATTATTTCCTGTTAAGCACATAAACTTGATCTTTACCTACAGATAAGAGGTGTTAAAAAGCTCTCAATCATCTGTTGCATAAGGAAAAGGGCATTACAGGGCACAAATCATATTATATACGTCTTAATATGTATATATACACTATACACACATACACAGACACACACACACACATATATATATGTATATATGTATCTATATACATATATATGAGTCCATTAAATTGTTTGGCAGGAAGTGGTGGGTATGTGGAGAGGTAGCAGATATAAATGTCACCAAACTATTTTACATGAAAATCTCAAAAATTCTATAAAAAATGAAAAAAATGTATCTACCAATATATTAAACAAGAACTTGTTATCTCTGGTTGTATATCTTTATATCTTCCTGTTATCATAGCTTTTTTTCTTCTTTTCTTTTTATAATTCTTGAAATTCCCATTATGTAGTTAGTCAAATTTTTAATCAAGAAATTTGACCATAACATTTTGGTTTTTGAAAAAAAAATTAAGATGTTAGAAATTATGATATATTACATCACTGTGGAAAAACAATTAAGAGAACATTTCTTATTTATGTTCTATTATGGCTTTAGACACTTGTTGATGATCAAAAGGGCTTGCCTTTGATCAAGTGCAACCTGGAGACTTAAAGGTCAGGCCACATCTTTGCTTGTGGAAGACTTTCAACACACTATTTCATGACCCTGTCAAGTGGGACACTACATGACTAGGAGGAAGAAGTTGGCCAGATTAAAAGTTTACTGTGTTTCTTGCTCTAAGAAAAGCATCTTGACTTCCGTGTCTGAGAGAGAAAACATCTTGACCAACAAATCACCAGACATATGCAAGTAACCCTGTGTAAAAGTTCAAATATACTGCTTTACAAAGAGCTATTAACTTACGCCAGCTAAAAGGTACATGTCCTGTTTTTTGCTTTTTGTATTTTTTTTTAATCTGATTGAACACTGAAAGTTTGTGTGCTATTGCCAACCAGCTCCTTTTTTCCTGTATATAAGCCTGATGAACTTCTCATTCAAATGATTTGCTGAACAGACGTAAATCCCAGAGTCTGACTCTGCACCACCCATCCCACCTCCTGGAGTGAGACCTTCACAAATCAGGACCCCCCACAGGCACTTAAAGGTGAACAACACTGCCTAATATATCTGTGTTCCATCCAATATGTGATGAGTACAAGTAAAATTTGGACAATTAAAAATATTAGTTAGAAATGAAGCGTAATCTAAGTGTTTTCATAGCTAATTTTGAAGACTTATAGTCAGATGATGAAAGAATCATTTTACAATGATTCTGTATAATATTTTTGGATAGACTGAGCTGAACAAAACAACATATTATTGAATTAGATTCAGTATTTTTCCCTTTGGAATGGAACTACTAAACATTTATGCACCTTGTAGTCGTTTTATAGGCTGCTGTTCTACATATGTGCTGAGAGTCCCCTTTCTCATGTTGATTGCCTGTCTTCATTACTATGATCAGAAGTCAGCATTGGTTCAGAGCTGCTTACCTCTCACACCCCCTTTCTTTTATAGATTTCCTAATTTAGAAGTTTTCTGCATGACTGCTATGGTTAACATGGCATCCACTGTGAGCTGTTTCTTTACATATGTGCATGCTTAATGTCAAAGTTCTTCAAAGCAGACTACTGGTATCAATATGCCAGTTACTTTATCAGTATCCTTTGGCCCTTTAGTTTTATAATCTCATAATACCACATAAAAAGTGACTTAAGTTGGGGCTGGAGAGAAGGCTCAACAGTTAAGAGCACTGGCTGTTCTTGCAGAAGACCTGGGTTCGAATCCCAGCTCCCACATGGCAGCTAACTGTCTATAACTCCAGTTACAGGGGATATCTTCTGTTCTTAGGCACTGCATGGCCTGGGTATACTTACACACATGTAGGAATAACTCTCATATACACTAAATAAAAGACTTACAGTAGTGACTTCAGTCACTTTCTCAGATTTGCTTCATTTGGAATAGTTTGAATAATATTCTATTTTATATGAATTTCATTTGAAATGCTTAGTCAGATAACTTTATAACTGAAAAGGACAGAATGTCTGTATAGTATCAAGTATGAAGACTTCATTTTGCTAAAAATAGATTCATGTTTGATTTCTTGAGGTTTGATTGGTGTTTGAGTAATAAAAACTGTGCTATCCATGTATGGCCATCTGCATTAAGTACATTCCTAGTTGCTGTGATTCAAGAACTGATAGATCAACTTAAGGAAGAAATGTTTACATTGGTTCCTGGGTTCAGAAAGTTGCAGTACGTCATAGTTGGAAGACCTGGCTGACAAAGGGAACAGGTGGGAACTAGGTGTGGGAAAAACTTTTACTGCCTTGTCTCTAGTTACATAATTCAGGAAGCAAGCCGTGCCTTCTAAAGGTTCCAAACCTCTCAAAACAGTGCTACATACATGGAACAAGTGCTTCAAATTTGACCCTGTGCGGGATATTTCAGGTTCAAGTCATGATTTTAATATTTCAGAATCATTTTCTTTCCTCCTACAGTATAATAGAAAATATTCAAGTGGTTAAATAGATATTCTTACTTTCAAAAAATTATTAAATTTATTTATGTTTATGTGTGTGCACGTTAGTTTCAGAGTTCAAAAGGCAACTTCAGGAGATTAGTCTCTCCTTCCATCATATGGTAGTCCCAGGGTTGTTAGAACTAAGGTCATCAAGCTTGGCAGTTAAGCCATTTCACTCACCTACCATTTCTTTCATATTCTCTCCCCTCCCTCCCTCCCTCCCTCCCTCCCTCCCTCCATACCTTCCTTCCTTCCCTTCTCAGTCTGCTTTAATTTCTGCTTAATTTCCTTCTTTCCTCCTTTCTTTATCTCATTCTCTCTTCTTTTTTTCATGGTTGCCTCATTTTGTTTTAGTCAGGGTCTGGCTGTAAAAGCTAGGATTAGTCTCTCCTATATGGCCTTTGACCTGTCTAGACACAGGTTCCTAGACTTGCTATCAGTGGCAGTTATGGGTTTCATCTTGTGAAGAGACCTTAGGTGCAATCACAAAGTGTTTGGTTACTTCCTTAACATCTATGCCACTACTGCACTAATGGGCATATTTTGTGAGGCCAGTTGTTACTGAAATTACAAGATTCACAGGGAAGGTTGATGACTACTTTTCTCTTCTGTTAACATGCATGGTTATCTCCAGCACTATGAAATCTAGATTGTAGAGATGAAGCCTAGAAGTCAAAACCAGGTTAATTTCACCTTTTTTATTCCATTACTCATATATGTAGTGTCTTCAGCAATAGGGCTTTATTACCAAGTTCTGGTGGGTATCCTACAGCGGGGTCAATGGCTAAAATTGTTTGAGGATCTATGTCACTGCTGACCAAAGGCTTTAAAATAGGGAGTCTGTTCCAGACATTGGACTTTTTCTATCCTAACCTGTAGTGTCCAGTAAAGGAAATGAGCCCCCCCTCCCTGGCACCAGTTATAGGATAACTCTTTTTAATCCCTTTTTATACTGTATATGTATATAGTTTAAGAAGCTTCTATAGTGGTAGGCTTCCATATGGCTGTTTCTAAAAGTCTTTAGTGTTATTTATCCTCACCACAATCAATTCCTCCCCTGACCTACCCTCCTATTTGCCTCTTTCCCCTTAAACTTTCATATTCCATTATTCACTTTTAACCCTTTATATCACTGCATTCTATCTTCCATCCCATGAACCGCCCCCCACGTCCCTATACTAGGTTCCCTATACTAGATTCCAAACTCTATGATTTTCAAATGGAAACATAAATATCTAAGTTAACAACCACTTATGAGACAGAATGAGATGTTTCCCTTTCTGAATCTTGGATACCTCATCTGGATTGCTGGTGACAGTTTTCCCCCAAACTCTGCATAGCTCTTTCTGAAATTATGAATGACACCAAACTAGTAGGGAGATTCATGTTTAATCCTAGCTTGATTTCTCCCTTTCACTCAGTCACATCCACATCGCATGGTGTCTTCAGCAATAGAGTCTTATCATCTAGTTCTGGCATGTAACAAACATTAGTGGCCATAGTTTCAAGGGCCTCCTGGAAAACAATTCAAGGAGGGCAACCCATTCCTGGGACTAAGATTTTCACTTACCAATTGTATAGCTTCTGGGAAGACCTTCTTCCACACCTAGAAGGCTCCTTCTGTGTTTTAGCCTTTTAACTGTTCCTTCAACAACCTTTTTTTTTTTTTTTTTTTTTTTTTTTTCTCAGTTAACCCTGGCCACTTAGTTCTATAGGGAATGAGGAAGCACCATTGAACTTGGTTATCTTCAGCCTAAGTTTTCACAACAGTGCTGGTGAAATGAATGCCCCTGCTATTATGAATTTTCCATGTGTATCCATACATGACATTGAGTTGGATAAGGTCCTTGATAGTGGCTTTACCTGTTGCTCATTTGCATGCAAAGGCCTATGTAAGGCCTGTGATCCTATTTATATAAGTGAGAGCATACTTAAACCCTTCAATGGCTGGCACATTATAACCTATTTTCCAGTTCCTTATGGGACAGGCTGACTGACTGATGCACATGTCTCATCATAGCATCCAACCAGAGGAATCATAACCAGGAATAATCCTCAAAGAACTGGAAATCCTACACTTCAGGAAGTATGGAATGAGTTTTCAATTTTCAATCTGTGATATAAAGAAAAGTAAATAAACAGATTAATTAAATTCAAATGTTTAGCACTATTGTTAGATCCACCTAAGTTTTCTTTTGAAAATGATAAGGAAATACAGATTGTTAAAGATAAGAACAAATAAAGCAAATAGTAGCCACTAAAGCAAGACTACTGAAGATAATTAACATAATCCTGCCCAGGAGGGACAAAGAACAGTGACGAACAAGTAGCTTAGTCTACTTCTCTTTATTAGAGAGTTAAAACACTTTATGTATTTTTATTAATGAAGTCACAATTTTTTTTATTAATGAAAATTAAGATATGAGTAATGAGTAAATATTTTAGGGTAAAAAAATCAGGGATGTGCTCACATTTGATTTTAATTCCTATTGGAGTTGCTTAATTTAAAAATTAATATATTCCAACTAAATAAATGTTTTAAGATTATTAGAAAATTATCCGGGTGTGGTGGTGCACACCTTTAATGCCAATATTTGGGAGGAAGAGGCAGGTGGATGTTTGTGGGTTCAAGGCCAGCCTGAGCTATATAGTGAGTTCCATGCCAGTGGGGCTACAGGGAGACCCTGTCTAAAAAAGACAAAAAGAAAAAGAAAACTTAGTAAAAATTATTCAATAGAAAGGTCCTATTATTCGATAATTATTTAAAAAATTCTTGTTTTGTGAAAATATATCTTTATTTCTTCATATTTTTAATATAATTTTCCAAATATTTAGTGCATCATATATCCTTGGGAGGTTTCTTAGACTTTCTACACAATATCACTGATAGTGAGATAAATATATCATGATATCTGTACTATAGAACATACTTAATTTTTTGAGTACTCATTCATTGGAAAGTATTTTTAAATAGTAAAACTATATATGTCATTAATTATTTAATAAAATCAATGCACAGTGATTCATTAATAATAAAACTTGAGCATACTATTTAAAGAACAGCCAACATGCAAAACAATATCCTCTGCAATTTATTTGATGGATTAATAGTGCCTTACTTTACATCCAATTAAAAATTGGGGGGGGGGCTGGAGAGATGGCTCAGTGGTTAAGAACACTGACTGTTCTTGCAAAAGCCCAGGGTTTGAATCCCAGCACCCACATGGCAGCTAACAACTGTCTGTAACTCTGGTTCCAGGGGATCCAACAGCATCTTCTGTCCTCCGGAGGCATTGCACGGCAATACAAACATAGACGTAAAATAAAAGTAATA
>NW_008337804.1:1317471-1339970 GCF_000622305.1 Nannospalax galili | reverse complement strand
TTATGTAACTGAGGATGGTTTTAAAAAAAATCTTATAACATAATAATATAATACAATTTCAAGAGAAAGTAGTACCTTTTAGGCAGAATACAGAAGCAACTCATACTTTACTAAAGGTAAGAATTTTGTGTACTGGAGATTAAATTAAGGGGAGATAAAGTGACAGTGTCTTATGAATCTGACAAAACAATTTGTGTGTGAGAAAGAACTAGAATAATCCTCCCTGAAACTATCCTAAATAAAAGTGTACTGTGTTTAAATAACATTTGAATTTAAATTACATTATTAGATAATTTTTAAATGTGTGACATCCTTGTTCTAACACTTATCATTTGGAACATCAATTAAAATTCAAGCACTTGGAATTTAGTAAACTATGCTACAAGTCAAGCACTGAAGACACTAAAAGCATTTTTATGACTAAAAGTGCACTTTTTATTTCATCATGAAGTAAACTGGATCATGGCTCAAACATCACAATTGAGCAGGATTATGGCTCAAACATTACAATTGATCAGGAAAGCTCTTATTTAAAAAAATCATTGTAATGATATTGATACTACCCAAGGTGGCTCTTTTCTAAAATGTGGAATCTGTAAAATTAACAAAAATATCCCATACATGTGAGAGCTTTAAACACATCATTTCATTAAATCCTACTACACAATGTCATTATGCAGAATGTAAGGTAATTAACTATCGCAAAAATATACGTTTTGGAGAGAAATAAGGACAAATTACACCCAGAAGTTACTCAAAATTCAAGCAAGTATTGTGTGATTTCCTGTTTCCTAACCTATCATATGCTTATTCATAGAATTGCCATTTTATCTACAAGGGGAGAAATTTGCTAATATTATCTTTGCATCAAGAAGCTTACCATGTGCTTTGCCTCTCTGGAAAAAAAACACCTGGATGATCCATTAAATACTAGGAAAAATATATATGCAATTTTTTATTTAAAGTTAAGAGAAATTATTTTATACATGTGTGTGTGTGCATGCACAATGGAAATAAAAAGATCAATAAAACCAATTAGGTTAATGTTTTGTGACTAATGATATATTGGTTTCTTTATAAAAGAGTTCATCCATTTCAATCATTTGCTCAGCCTCAAAAACCTAAGCAGTTTGTGCCATTGTCTTCTAAAGGGCAACACAAGCCTTTTCTATTTGCAGTCCTTTTTTCTAAATGTCACAAAATGGCAGAGAGCAAAGAATCCTGGAGACCAAAGAAACCAGTTTTACATATCTAATTACAAAGGAAAACTGAAATAAAAAAAAAAAAAAACATTCCCAAGGCTATTTTTTAGCATTTGTATTTAAAATATGCAAGAATATTAATTTCACGGTTACATTAAATAGAAGAATAAGCTTTTTACTACATGTGGGTAAATACTGTATTTAGGTACAACTATAATTAAAAACATTTAGAACTATAATAATATTCTCAAGGAAGACAAGTTTATAAGGAATAACTTTATGCTTACCTTTGTCTATTTTAATCAATTAACACAGATAATGGTGGTTGAGTTAGCTTGAAGTTACAGCGACTTCTTTAGGAACATTTTGTATCTTTCTATTCTTTTCGCTTAGAGTTAAAAATTCTCACTGCGATATTAATCATTTATATGGGTCCAAATATGTTCAAGGACCTCTTACTATGCCCAATTTTTAATATGCTCTTGTATTCAAATAAATTTACCAAAAACCTAGTTCCTGTTATATTGTCACGTAAAGCATTACTATTGTACTAAACATGATCAAAATTAGCTTTCATTTCATTGCTCCTCCCCACCCTTCCTTTGAACTCAGTCATCTGTGAATTATCAGTTACTTTCAGATTGAAGGTTTTAGTGATTCTTTGCTTAGTTTTCTTTGCTTTTTTCACTTCCCTCTGTAATTGGTCCTATATCTCACATCAAATATGCATTCCTCCATGCTTCTTCCAGTAAATTCATCCTTCCCCACCCCTTCATTAGAATTTTGCATCAGCCTATTGGCAAGCAATATTAAATTTATTTCACCTGTAATCAGACAACATCTAACCTATCCTCTCTCACCCTCTCCATGTCACTTGTGGGTTATTTCTTGTAAACAATTCCAACTATGGCACCAGAATACTTAATTATCTTCTTTTTCTAACTGATTGTTGAGCCTAGATGGCATTGTTAATAACGGAGCCTGACATAAAAGTCTCACCACAAGCTGGCCTCACAAATGTTCTCAGTTCCTTTTCAATTTCCCTCACATGCTTCCTCAATCTTTCACTGTAGTATAATTTCAAGAAAGAAGTTCCTAAATCACTTGAACCAAAAGTGTATCATTGAGATTTCAGGTAGAGAAACATGCTCAGTACATGATCCAATAAAGAGATCTTCTATAAGAAACTTATATAAATGCTATCAAGACATAGTTACAGAATAACTTTTCAGAATAAAAGATAAAAAGTCAGCTAGTAAACACACTACCTCTTCATTCATGCAAAAGCAGTCTGGGGTTAAAGTACCTGGGGTCTGTTTCCTCTCAGTAGTTCATTTTGGATTCAACCATCATAACCTCTCATTCCCTATGTAAGAAACCTCCTTGAACCCCCAATAATCCTGTTGAGAGCCCTCATCAAACACACAAGTGGCCACTGCACCCAGCTTGTGTCTAGCTGTGAAAATCCAAGCTTTCATGAGGGTCAGTCCCCATATAATGCTCTGTGCCCCTGAAGCTTCCAAATCTCAGACAGATATTTGGGTTACTATAGAATCTCCTATTATTTTGAGTCAGAATTATCAATTAATAGGAGGGAAGAGAAAGACCTGGCGAGATGGTATAGCAGTGAAGAGTGCTTACTGCTCTTCCAAAAGACCCAGTTTCTGTCTTGAACACACACATGATGGTTAACTCCAGTCCTTAACTCCAGTTTCAGGGGATCCATCTCCACTTTTGGCCTCCATTGGCACTAGTCATGCATGTGGCACATTTACATACATGCAGGAAAAGGCATTCATACACACAAAATTAAAAAAGAAAAAACTGGTCTGGAGAAATTGATTAGTGGTTAAGAGCGCTGACTGCTCTTACAGAGGAATCAGGTTCAGATTCCAGCACCCACATGGCAGATAACATCCATCCATAAATCCAGTTCGAGGGTATCTGACACCCTCTTCTGGCCTCTAGAGACATTGCATGACACATTTATTTGTCTTCATATTCATACTAAATTGACATATCTTTTCATTTGTCTTAAAATGACTGCTTATTTTACTATACCCATGAGTTGCTATTTTGATTAATTTGTATTCCATGACTGCTGAGAAAGTGAGATTACAAAATTACAAAGATTTTTGAGATTTGGGAACATATGAGAAATAATGATTATCCAAAAAGACTGAAAGGTGACCATAATATGAAAGATCATAAAATGAGTACCAAGCCTGGAATGATGGTGCTCCCCTTTAATTACAGCACTTGAGAGGTAAAGGTAGGTGGATCTGTGTTAGATTCAGGCAAGCCTGGTCTTCATAGTGAGTTCCAGGACTGCTGGGATACAAGGAGACCCTGTCTCAAAAAGACCAAAACAAAAACAAACAAACAAACAAATTCAGTGATGGAGATATTTAAAAGAATATTTACACCTCTTGCAGAGAACCAGTGTTTGATTTCCCTATATGGACAGAAACCACTCACAATTGCATGTTACCCCAGATCAGAGGATCTCACACGCTATTCCTGCCTCTGCAGGCAGCCACACACATGTGCACACAAAGACAAGCACACACACTTTGGTGGTTTGAATGAAAAAGGTTTCCCATAGGCTCACATACTTGAAGACCTGTTTCTCAGTTGGCAGAGCTGTTTGGAAAAGTTATGGAGGTGGAACCTTAATGGAAAAAGTGCACCCCTGGGCCGTTTGAAGGTTTACAGCCTCAGCCACCTCCTGTTCTCTTGCTCTGCTTCCCATATGAGAATGAAGTATGAATGCCAGCTTCCTCCTCTTGCCACCATTCTTTCTCTGCCCATTGCCACACTTTCCCTGCTCTGATAAACTCTATCACTCTGGAACTAGAAACCAGAGTAAACTCTTTCCTCTGTACAATGATTTTGTTCATGTTATTTCATCACAGCTTCAGAAAAGTAACTAACACACACATATACACATAAGTAAAAAAAAAAAAAAAACAAATCTTAGAAAAGCGAATCTCTCATTGTGTGCTATACTGTTGGAATGCATTTTTGTCATCCCTAATAATAGCATCCTTTACTTATGAATTTACCATACATTGGAATTACTTGTAGCACAGTTGTGTTTGGCCCTCTTTCAGATCTAAGTTTAGTATGTGAGCACAGAGTTCATCTGATGTCATTATTTTTACACATCTTCTTGCTCATGTTGCTTAAATCTTATACCTACTTTTGTGCTGACTTAGGCCTCTAATACCTCTTGGAAAAGGGTCTTTCAGCTGGAAACCCCATGCAATAACCCCATGAATAAGAGCACTTAGTGCATCAGTATGAGGACTTTATTTCAAATCTCCAAGACCCCTAACAAGCAGGGAATGGTCACACATGCCTCCTGTGCCAGTTCTGTGGATGAGAGGCATTGATAGTAGTGTCACTGATGCTTACTTCCTGACTGCCAGTCTGACTTCAGGGTTCAGTGAGAGATAAAGAGGAGAATGATAGGTCAGGGCATCCAAGTCTTCCTCTAGTCTTTGAGATTGTGTAGATATGCCAGCCTATACACACATGTACACAAACACCACAAACACATATATACACAAATGAAAAAGTGTCCTTGATCTCCTAAAGTGCCTTTTCCTCTTTTATATTTATTATGTGCATGTATGTCCATCGATCCTTATTCTGACTTAAAAAAAAAACAACAGTAATTTTATGAAACTTTTAATTCTTTGTTGTTTCTTTGTAAGTGGCTATAGAAAATAATTTATTACCCAACAACAAATGAATCTTCTCAATTATCACTTAATATCCTTAATTGTATTCATTGTTTCTCCTATGGAAAAATGATTGGTATTAAAATAATTAAAACATTTTCTTTGTTTTAAATTTATATTATTGCATGTTGGAGTACATGGTATCCATATCTTACATCAAACATTCATCTATCAGTTTAAATTTATCTAGCCATTTTATTCTCTATTCCTCTATACCTATTTCTTCAACACAGGAAAATGTGTCTTATTTTTTTTTGTAGTCCCTATTACATAGTTATATGTCTGTAAAATATTTGTTAAATTAAAATGAATTGATATGCCAATAAACAAAGTTTCTTATAAAGGGAATTTACAATGAATCAGCTTAAGCAGCATAGAACCATGATTCTAAATTGGGTCATTCTCAAAACTATGTGCTATGTCTCATCTTTTGATTGGAGTCTTCCAGAAGGCATTTTAGATTACTATGGGAAAAAAGAAAATGAAATAAAAAGCATCATCCAAGAGGAAAAATTTTTCGTGATGATTGATCATAAGTTCACACTGTGATGATCATCATCTCAAGTTGTCAGTTGTCATCTCTTTACTTCAACTTCCTAAATCTAACCCTGAGATTACATTGGCTCTCAGCAGGATGACTAACACTCTCTTTTTTAATCAAGGAGCATCTGTGAACTAAGGTCTCTTTTCACTCATGTGTAAATTTCAAATATAGTTTGTTTGTATAATGTATTACACTCTTTCTTCGCATTCACACTGGGTACTTACCTGGCTTTGCTTCTTGAGTACATCAATTCAGACTAATTTGTAAGTGACAAAAGGTTTGGACTACACAGATGACACAAAAGAAAAAGAGAGGAACCAGTAGATTCTTAAAACATCAATAACAACAGAGTACTAATTATCATACAGTGGATTACAAATAAGAATGAAGAAATAACTTTAGGGGAGAAAAAATTATCTGTGATATAACCTTCTAGCACTGGAAAAAACATTATGAAGGTGTGCAGGCATGTTGACTGCATGTCAGTTCTCCCATTCCTGGGATTTCATCTTTGATTTGCACATCCCATGACCTCCCTGATTAGTTTCCACCATGTAAGAACTTTTACATATAGCTTGTTGTTGTTGTTGTTGTTGTTCTTGTTCTTGTTTTCAACCTTTCCGTATAGCTTCTTGTTGTTTTTAACGTTTACATATAGCTTGTTGTTGTTTTAAACTTATTACTCTTTTCTACGAATTTTTGGTCAGTGAAAATTGAAATCTCAAGTTAATATAAGAGGATGGAAGTGCTGGAGGACCATTCCCAGTGTGACTAGGGCAGAGGTGGGGTCCATCTGTGACATGAAGAGCTGCTAGGAATGAGGAGCAGGGAACCACATGCAATGAGTTGCCTTGAGGTCAGTCAGAGTGAGAAACAGCAGCAGAGAGGAATAGGCTGCAAAAACTGAACACCAGTTCTAAGGCTGTGACCTGCTGGCTGCAGACACTCCAGGACAATGTACTGTATGATAGCCCAAATTTGCTTAGATCAGTAGGAAAAGAATTCTGCATTCAGCAGAGCTGCTGCCCGACATCAAACTTTATCCCCAACCAGTAATTACATCCCAGAATAGGATGTTGGGCACCAGTGAGGACAGGGGAGTGTGATTTAACTTCAATTTGCTACACTGTTTCTATGTACCTACATTTTTAAAAAGGGAACAAATACAAACATAGGCACATGTAGAAGTCAAAAACAGAATGACTGAATGAATAAAGAATAAATAACAGTAAAACCCCAAATTTCCCAAAGTTCTAGATCATTTATTTATATGTTGCACTTGTCAGAAGGGTTTTAGGATGCATCAGTAGATGTACAAGGAAATAAAAAAATTAGCCTAGGAAAAAAAATTAGCACTATTTACTATACAAAGTGGAAAGTTCTATGGATCCTGCAAGGTCTTAGCTTCTATTTCTAAAGACAATTATGACAGAGAGTACTATTTATCAACTCTGCAATTTTACCAGTAAACTGAGACTATTTAGGAATTTAATTTTTTTTGCTTATTCATGTATTTTAGTTTTCAAGTACTTTATTTTTTATTGAGAATTTCATTTGTGTGTATGTTTTTCTAAAATTTTACTGAGCTTTTGTAATTTCACAAATTTCTTAATCAAATTTAGCTCCTCCCATCCATACCCCCCAACCCCCGACCCAATCTCATTATTTCTCCATGTATATTAAGTTCTAGCCAGTCAAGATTTGTACCCAGATGATCCTCAGTAAAAATTCATCCACTGGAGTCTAGTCAGCCTATCTAGAGATTGTAAGTACTCTCCCTCACCGGTAGCAATCAGTCTCCAATAGTTCTCAGTCTGGGCAAACCCCCACCCATTCCTCTCCTCCCTTTGGGTCCTTGGGATTTTTAAATTTTGAGACTACAATATAAGGGAGAGAGGCAAAGTATTGGGAAAATTATAACTATCTAACAATAAAAGCCATTGAAAATTGTATGTTATGATGTCATTTTTTCCTTAAGAAGGCAGCAATATCAAATGGTTACAACTGAGTGCTTGGTTAGACCAGAGAAACATTTTTTTGTTGGACTTTTTTGAGACAGGTCTCCCTGCAGTACCAGCTGGCCTGGACCTCACTATGTAGACCAGGCTGGCCTTGAATTCACAGAGATCTACTTGTTTCTGCCTCCTGAGTACTGAGATCAAAAGTGTACACCACTAAGCACATCTAGAGGTGAATTTTTGTGACACTCCTTAAACACAATTCTCAGTGTTGTGACAAAACTGGATGTAAAAAAAGTGTAATTGAATAAAAATAATACTGTCAATGCTACATAAAACTTTAGGAAATTTCATTTCTCAAATGAATATAAATGCATATGAAAAAAATAAATTTCTTCTTTATCAGGAAATTTTAAGAAATGATTTCTGATTTTTTTACTTGAAATTGGACTGAAATGCATAAGATACATGTGAAAGATTAAACATATTTCAATATTTTAATAAAAACTGATCTGCTATCATTAATATTAATAAAATCAATATCAATAGTATACAAAAACCATATTTAAATGCAGGTGATGTAATAAGAAAATTATGAAACCGTTACTTAACTCTTTCATCATATCGATATGAAACATGAAACTGAAATATCAATAAAAGCAGATTGAATTTTTAAGTGATAGAAGATACAAAGTCAAAACGCTTCCCATTTTCTTTCCTTTAATAGAAAATTTGTTAACTAGCTATGATGGTGAGTGTTTTTAGTACTATCACTTGGGAGGCAGAGGTATACAGGTGGATCTTCCTGAGACTGTGGCCACTTTGGTCTATGTACCCTGGTCTACAGTTTCCAGGCCAGCTGGCGCTACAGGGAAACCATATCTAAAAAAATGGTTATCGATTTATTGAGATGAATTTACTTGCTACAGTTAGATTGTTACAATTCACCCATTCCAAGTTTTGTATAATTTTTATGACTACTTTTATTTTTTTCTAGGATTTCATACATTAGCACTATATTTACATCTTTTCTCAAACATGACCTCTTCGTGGATTATTATTGTTGCATATATAATCATAACATATATATATATATATATATATAAATGCTGAGTACATTTAGTGATGCTTGTATGACTACATGTTTGGGCTGACCACTTGGGACTGGATAAGCTATCAAAGAAATTCCTTGTGTTCATGAAGCAGGTTCTTGCATTCTGTCCACTTTTTCATCCATGGTTTTAGAGCTGTGGGTGGGTGAGGTTCCGTATAGGAGTCCCATCCTATAGTATACAGTCTCTTATTCTCCGAAGCTTGGCCAGTTGTGAATTTCCATGTGCATCACACTCTGTTGTATGAGGAAGCTTCACTTTTGAGAGTTGAGAGATATATTAATATTTTCTCTACTTCTTATTCTGCTATTTTCCATGAGTCTTAGGTGTTGAGGTGCCAGTAAAAATTTGCCACTTACGATTTGGCACCTCACAGATATATTCTCTTTGTGTGACCAGTTGTGGATTTGACTACATTGCAAATGTTATGTTAGACAAGTTAAAATTATATTCAGCATGCAAAGTTGCTTGATTGTTTTCAAGTGAAAAATTTTGTGCAAGTTTCATTCTTAATATCATCGTAAAAGAAGCCAATTATACAACACTAGCTCATAGGGTATTTATTCATTGTAAATCATTTCTTCTCAATCTCACCCCATCTCCTGCCTTCAAGTACACACATATACACAAACACGTGTGTGCATACATCATACACACAGAAACACAAGCACACTTGTGCGTAAAGAGAGACACACACATATACATACACATACAAACACACAGAAACACACGAACATGTGTGCACACATATACTGTTGCCCAAGTTCCCTTTGGGTCTCTTGTGCTAACAAGCAAACCATATAACATATCTTTATGTTCATTGATTAACTTACAAAAGAATGAGTACCCAGTGCCTAGCCCTGTGCTGCAGCTCAGAGCCTGCCATATCAGACCCCGCCATGCCCATAGCCACTGCTAGCATTTGCTCACATCTCAGGGGCCAGGGATCTTGCCCCAGGTCCATAAGAGTGAGGCCATTCTGTTCTTGAGCTGCTGTACAGCTACACATTCCCCACCCCACGCTGGCTACCTTGGCTCAGGGCTTCCATCCCAAGATGGCTCCCAGCAGCCCCTCCATAGTCCACACTCTTTGGCAGGCCTGGCCCCTTGGAGAAACTAGAGAAATGGGAGACATATACTCGCTCACAAAGGCGCGCGCGCGCACACACACACACACACACACATGCATGTATGCACTCATGCACACACACGCACACACACAGATACAAGAAGCTATACAATTTCAAGTGCAGAAATATATTAAATATAGAATTGTGAATTTTGACAATGGAAGCAACTACTAGTTAAATACATTGATTTTTTCTTAGTTTCTTGCCTTCAGATTAGCTATAATCTCCATCTATTGCTTTTGAAATAATGAGCTTGATTTTTTCCAAATGTAATTAAATTTTAATTTTAATTTTCTTTTTATTTTCACACATATATGAGAAAAAGTTATCTTAAATGCTTAATGACTGCTACATAAATCTAGCACTTGGTATGTCTATTACACATGTAAACACATATACAATTATATAAAATAAAATGTGAAAAATTGTAACCAGTTTTTAAAAATATTGATTACAATTTTTTCAGGAGCCATTTTTTTCCATTGAGTTAATTCCATTTTCCTTTTAAAGCATCATAAAGTGTACTTATTTATATTTACCCACTCAAAAAGTTTTGTTTATCTGCTATAAAGTCTTTCACATTTTATTTTTCCTATAGGATGCTGACAGTCTTGCCTCTTTTCCTTATACAGGATAAATTGGTAATTTTGTGTCTATGATAATACCAGATTGGAAATAAATGCAAAAATGAATCTCATGGTTCTTACTCATGCCTTTGTAAGATTTTCATTTTTTTCTTTAAGACCCTGGTCATCTATTATAAGTGTTTTACAAAAAATAAATATAAAATCACTTAGAAAAATCAATTGAATTTCAGTTTAAATTTATTATCTTCTTGGGTGTGCTGGATAGATTTAGCTGTCAATTTGGCACACGTGGGTAGAGGGAGCCTCAATTGGGGAATTACATCCATCAGACTGGCCTGTGGTTATGTCTGCAGGATATTTTATTGATTTTCGAGTGATATGAGTGGTCCCAGCCCTCTGTGGACAGTGCCACCCCTGGGCAGGTTGTTCTGTATTGTATAAGAACGCATACTGAGCAGAGGCCAGGGGATCAAGCCAGTAAGCAGCATTCCCCCATGGCATGTGCTCAAGATCCTGCCTCCAGGATCCTGCCCTGAGTTCCTACATTGGGTTCCCTGATGAACTGTGATGCAGAAGATGTAAGGGACCATGGTGTCGGGGAGGGAGGGAAGTCAGGAGAAGAAAGATAGTGGAGTCGGGAGGTATTGGGCTGAGGGTGGGGACAATGGGGGCACTGTAACTAGAGAGGGAGGAGGGAAACAGGATGGGAGAAAAAAGAGTGGAGATAAATGAATGGGCTGGGGGTGGGGAGACTAGGAAACCTAGAGGGAAAAGTAATGCCCCAGGAACCCTCTGAGAAATGCACATAGAGTGTCTGAACCGTGTGAGAACCACTTGGCAGGGAAGACAGTGCCAGAGAGAGGAGACCTCCCTTAGAGAGACAAGCATGACACGCAGCACTCATCAAAGAATTTTTTTTTTTTTTCCTACAACAGATGGCGGCTACTGCAGAGTTGCACAGAGTCCTGGTAAGGCACAGAGAACATATACATAGGTGATGCCCAGTACTAGGTGACATGTCTGAAGTAGAATCTCTACAACTAAGGCTCATAGAACATAACAGAATAAAGGGTAGAGAGAGGGCTAATGCACCCCATCTACTCTCACCAGTAAGGCTTCCTTGCACATCAGAAAGTGGGTATTATTTTCTGCACGAATGTAAGGAAACAGATATTTTTAGGACACTGGAAACTTACTCATATGAACTTTCAGCAATGGTGACAGCATGCACAAGACCCAGGATGACTCAATTGGACAAAAACTCAGCATAGAACCAAAGAAAGGGGCAGCAGGTTCCAATGTTATTTGAGGAACTATTGACAACTGATTAAGCTGGGGTGAAGCAGAGTAGATCTTTAAGTGAGTAAGTCTAGGTAGAATGACTAGACTCCAGTGGATGAACTTGCACCAGGAGACATTTGAGAACAAATGCTTGACTGGATAGGCCTTTACATATATGACCGAATGCATATAATGCAGTGGGGGGTTTACACTGGGGTGTACGGATGGAGGGGCTCTAAATTTGACTAATATATATTATATGACTGGGCTGGAGAGATGGCTCAGTGTTTGGGAGCACTGACTGATTTTGCATAGGACTCAGGTTTTATTCTCAGCACCCATATGGCAGCCAGTTTGAGGATATCTGAAACCTTCTGACTTCTGCAGGCATTGCACAACACAGGTACTCTTACACACATGCAGACAATACACTCATACACTTTACAATAAATAGCTCATGGCTTCCTGATTCTTTGCATCCAGACCAACCCAATTCCTTCCTCTAGTCCCTGGGACCACTTGGGGCCTCTCTGTCCCATACTCCCTTTGCATCTCTGGATGACTCAGCCCCACAGCTTCCTGGAGTCAGCAGCTTTCCTGGGTAAATTTGACTGCATCCTCTGCCACCTTAACTTCCCCAGATTCATTCTCACTCCCAGTTCCCCGACCCCGATTCTCCTCCTAGCCTTGTTACTGGCCCATTTCTTGTCATGTCACCCCATACCCCTGAACTGACCTCTTTTCCCAGAATCCACACTGCTTCCTGGTCTTTTGCATCCAGATCAGCCCAATTTTCTCCCTGTAGTCCCCAGGAACATTCGTGCCTCTTCTCATCCCCACCTTGCTTTACATTCCTGGGCAGCACAGCCACAAGCTTCCTGGGGCCAGCATCTTTCCTGGGCCCTCAAATTCCTGAGGCCAGCTTCTTTCCTGGAGGGATCCAGACCTTAGGAGAAAGCCTGAGAGCATCTGATCCTCATCTGATTGGGCCTCTGTGGGAACTCCTGAGCAGCAAGATGAAAGCAATTTGCCCATTTCAATATAAAATCAGAAGAGAGAACCTGAAGCCTAGACCAACCAGCTTTTCGTGCCGATCAAGGAAACCATAAAGGCAAATAAAGTTTACAAAAAGAAGCAGACCTAAACTCAACAAAGGAAGGCTTGAATTTCACACAAGAATCAGAAACTACAAAAGAAATCCACATGTCAAAGTCAGAGAGAAAAAATAATAGTATGAAAAACCAAAATAATGTATCCTCACCAAGTACCAACAGTTCTCTAGAGGAGTACAATGAGAATCTCCTAGAGATAACACAGGACATCAAACTCAAAAGTACCATTATAAACAAGATAAAAAAATTCAGTAAATTTAAAGAACACACACCACACACACAAAGAATTCAGTGAATTTAAAGAACACACAAACAAGGTAATCAAAGAGCTGAAGGAAGATAGGGATAAACTTCTGAATAAATTCAGAAAAGAGTTAGAAATATTGAAGAATACTCAGGATGAAACAAAGAAGGAAGTGAAACACTCAGTAAGCCAATTAGAAATGACAGGAGAAAGCCTCACCAATAGGATGAACAAAATGCAAAACAGAACTTAAAGGTGGAAGATAAAGTGGACAAATTAGACCACTGAAGCAAAGATTATGAAAAATTTAAGAAAACCCAAGAATGGAATATGCAAGAATTGTGTGAAACCATAGAAAGCCCAAACGTATGAATCTTAGGCTGTGGGAAGGAGAAGAATTTCAGGATAATGGTATGGACCAGATCTTCAACAGGATTACAAAAGAAAATTTCCCCCAAATAAGAAAAGACATACTGTAAGTCAAATTCACTGCTGGGAGGAACACATGGCATCCAATCCCCTCCTCCCACGGTCCTTATGAAAACCTGAAAAAAGAATTTGCCAAATCCCACTTTGAAGAATCTTAATGGGTTTATTGGACTTGGTAACTGAGCTTGAGGTACGGGTTTATTTACAGATGAGCAGGCACCCCCTCCCCCAATTCACAGCTGTGTTTGAAAGTCCACACCCAGACATAAATCCTGTGGTTCAGGACAGCCTCACAAAAATGGTGAGAGACCAGCCTTGTAGTTTTCCCAGCCTTTATACCATTAACCCCTCCTCTGCAAGCGGCTATGGTCTGCTGATTGGCTGGAAGAGGGAAGGGGAGTAGCTTCTTTGCAGAGCATGGGAAGGAGGTGGGTCCATGTCTTGTCATCACAGGGTCAGAATAAGATCCATGTCACACTCCACTCTTTCCTCTGGTTCTTACAAAAACTTTCACCCGTGTCTTTTGTGAATGTGCCTGAGACTCAGAGGGGTTGGGGCCACCTTTCTACCATTGTAATAGGGCACTGGACTCTTCAAGTCTCTGCATCTTCTATCACGGGCTGATGTCTTGGTTTAGTGGCATTCCATCTACTATAAAAACACAAGTAGAAAGAAGCAAGTGCATGCAAAAGTAACTGCTATAATAGCTCATGGGCATAAACACAAATTCTTGGATGGTACTTTAGTAGGTGCATCACATCCACCTAACAATACAATTGTAGTGGCTTCTCCACTGAGGCCTATAACCTCTCCTGCCACAGGGGGGTGGCCTAGTCTACCAGTTGTGTGTTCCATCCCTAGGAATGGGCATTAGGTCTGATGGATAATTAGCTTGTTGTATGTACACTAGACATGCCACTATTGCACCAACAGGAACATCTTGCTTCATACATTGATAGTGCATCATGATGGGTCCTTAGTTGAACAGGATAATGGGAGACAATTCTCCCCCAGCTGTCTGCATGGCATCCAGCCCTAAAAATGTTCTATTGAAGGGGAGAGATGCACAACTTGTACTCCTGGGGTGGACAATTACCCACTCCCAGAATGAGTCTAGTCCACTTTCCTTGTGTGGTTTTATCCCCATACCCATCCACTGCTATCCAATGGGCCTAGTGTTTTTGAGGATTGCCGTGAATTAGTGTACATTCTGCCACAGTATCCACTAGGGCCCATGTGTTTTGTAAATTAGTGGGGGACCAATAAATCCTCAATTCGACATGTAGCCTCTGGTCACCCAGTATGGCCTTCACCTGTGGGGAACCTTGGCCATCCTTTCAAGGCAATGGTGTTGGGGGATCCCATCCAATGCAGATGCCTTCCACTGGAGCAGAGTGCACAGTTGGAGTTACTCTCACCTCCTGGTCCCCAGTTTCTCTTACTTCTGTGGTGAATTGCTGATCAGGTCTTAAAGCCCTCCACAGACTCACCAGCATAGCATTTGGCTGCCCATCAATCTTGTCCCTAGCAACTCCTGCTCTTCACAGATCCATCCACATCTGTGCTCCAGAGACATGGAGGGGCCCCTTTGCTGAGTTCTGGCCCTTCTCCCTTGTGCCTACTCACTTTAGCACCTTTCAAACGCTGTTTAGATGTTGGTCTAAATCATTTAAATACACCAGCCTCATACAGGTCACAACCAAACATGGAGCTTAGTATTGCCACCATAGCTCCACAACAGTGTCATGGACCTTGCTGAAAGCAGTTTCTTCCTTAAGTCTCCTGTAAACACAGTCTTGTCTGGGCCAGTGAACTGGGCATCAAATACAGCTTCCCTCCTACCCAGTTCCCTCAACAGAGCTGCTCCTTCCTCAATGGTTTTCCATTCTCTAGTATTCATGGGAATCTCAGCTGGAGATAATCATGTATCCCAAATGGCTTGTATGAGCCAATCCATCATGGACTGGTTTATCTCATGTTGCCTTAAATTGTGACGTGTTTGTCTCAAAGAGTCATGAGTGGTTATGTTGTTTAACTTCTCTGCTTCTGTAGAACTTAAAATGATTCCATCTGTCCTGGGTTCTCCAGGGGTCCTGGTTCCTCCAAGGGATGGGGCCTGCTGTGGAGATTTGACTATGGAGAATTAGCAGAGAAGGAGGGGCTTGTGGCACCATCTTGGAATCAAAGCCGCAAGCTGCCAAGAATATGCAGCAGCTAGGTGTACTCAAGAACAGGATGGCCTGGCACTTATGGACCTGGGGCGAGACCGCTGGCCCCTGAGGCATGGGCAAAAGCTAGCAGTGACTACAGGCATGCCACGGGAGCTATCTGGTATGGCGGGAAGTGAACTGTGGTGCAGAGCTGGGCAGTGTGAAGCTGAGCAGTATGGAGCTAGGCACTGGGTGTTCATTTCTTTGTAAGTCACTCCCCTAAACCCCCATGATAAAAATTAAATGTACATGAATTGTAAGTCAAATTCACTGCTGGAATGTGCACGTGGTATCCAATCCCCTCCTCCCACGGTCCTTGCAATAACCTGAGAAAGAATTCTTAACAAGTTTATTGGACTTCCTAACTGGCCTGCGGTGTGGGTTTACTTACATATGAACAGGTACTCCACCATTCACAGCTGTGTTCAAAAGTCCACACCCAGACATAAATCCTGTGGTTCAGGACAGGCTCACAAAAATTACTAGACACCAGCCTCATGGATTTCTCAACTTAGCCCTCAGCCCCTTAGCCTTAACCCTTCCCCTGCAAGCAGCATGGTCAACTGATTGCCTGGAAGAGGGAATGGGAGTGGCTTCTTTGCAGAGTGTGGGAAAGAGGCAGGTCCATGGCTTGTCATCACAAGGTTAGAGTAATGTCCATGTCACACATGCCCATACAAATACAAGAAGCATATAGAACACCAAATAGACAGGACCAGAAAAGAAACTGTCCATAACACATCATAGTAAAAACATTAAACGTATGAAACAAAGAGAGAATACTGAGAGCTGCAAAAGGAAAACATGTCACATATAAAGGAAAACCCATCAGAATTACAGCAGACTTTTCAGTGCAAACTATAAACCTGGAAGAGCCTGAATCAAAACATTCCCAGTTCTAAATGATCACAGATGCCAACCTGGATTACCCAGCCAAAATGTCTATTATAGTTGAAGGGGCAAGAAAAGTCTTCCATGACATAAATAGGCTGAAAGAACTCATGTCCCCAAAAACCAGCCCTTCAGAGAGTTCTTGAAACAATGCAAAGAGCTGAAGAAAGGAACGACTATACCCAAGGGGCTATGGAAAGAAACTTAATGAAGGTATAACTACAGATATGCACAGCTACACGAAGAATGGGAGCAGAAATAAAAATGACAGGAATCAATACACATCTTTCATTAATCACTACAAATATCAATTGACAGAACTCCCCAATCAAAAGACACAGAATTGTTGAATGGATTAAGAAACAAAACCCATTTTTTTTTATCTGCAAGAAACTCATCCCAATTTCAAGGACAGGCACTACCTTAGGGTGAAAGGCTGGAAAAAATTATACCAAGTAAATGGCACTAAGAAAAAACAGGCGATGCAAATCTAATAGCTGACAAAAGAGACTTTAAACTAAAACTAATCATAAGAGATAAAGAGGGTCACTTCATTCTGATCAAAGGAACAATAAATAAAGAATATATTACAATAAGGAACATATATTCACCAAACTCTGGTGCACCCAACTTCATAAAAATAATATTACAGGACTTTAAGGCCCAGATTAATCCCAACTCATTAATAGTGGGGGACTTCAATACCCCATTGTCTCTACTAGACAGGTCAAAAGGACAGAGAATTAACAGAGACATCTGAATTAAACATCATACATCAAATGGGCCTAACAGACGTTTACCTAATATTCCACCCAAGAACAAAAGAATACACTATCTATTCAGCGCCCCATGGAACTTTCTCCAAAAGCAACCATATACAGGTGTACAAAACAAACCTCAACAAATACAAAAAGTTTGAAGTAATTCCATGCATTATATCAGACCACAATGCAATAACACTTAAAATCAACATTGGAAGAAACTCTAGTAACTACATGAACAAATTGAGATTAAACAACACACTCTTGAATGATGAATGGGTCAAAGGAATAATTAAGAAAGAAATAAAAGTGTTCCTGGAATTAAGGAAAAGGACAATACAACACAACAAAACCTCTGGGACATATGGAAAGCAGTCCTTAGAGGTGAGTTTATAGCTCTAAGTTCCTACATGAAAAACTCAGAAAGAAGACAAATTATGTAACATTGCAACACAAGACACTTGGAAAGCAAAAACAAATGAAACCCAAACCTAGCAGACCAGAAGAAATAACAAAATTCAGAGGAGAAATTAATGAAATCGAAAAAAAGAAAACAATAAAAAGAGTCAATGAATCCAAGAGCTGGTTCTTTGAAAAGATATAAAATCAACAGACCGCTAGCCCAGTTAACCAAAAGAAAAAAAGAGCACATAAAAATCAACAAAATCAGAGATGAAAGGGGAACAATACACACCAAAGGGGAACAAGACACACCAAAAAATCCAGAACATTATAAAGGAATACTTTAGAAACCTATATGCTACTAAATTAGAAAGCCTAAAAGAAATGAACAGGTACCTAAAAGCATGAGAAACACCAAAACTAAACCAAGAAGAGATTAACAACTTAAACAGACCCATAACACATAAGGAAATTGAAACAGTAATACAGAATTTATCAACTTAAAGAAACACAGGAACAGATGGATTTAGAGCAGAATTCCACCAGACATTTAAAAACGATCTGCATCCAATACTACTTATTCAAAAAGAAAGAAATGGAGGGGGATTTGCCAAATTCCTTTAAGAAGCCAGCATCACTGTAATACTAAAGCCAGGTAAAGTTACAAGCAAAAAAGAAAACTATAGACCCATATCCTTAATGAACATAGGTGCAAAAATTCTCAACAAAATATTTGCAAACCACATACAGACACACATAAAAAAGATCATCCACCATGATCAAGTCAACTTTATTCCAGAGATACAGGGATGCTTCAATATATGTAAGTCAAAAAATGTCATAAATCATACAAATGGACTCAAAGACAAGAACCACATGGTCATATCAATAGATGCAGAGAAGGTTTTGCACAAAATTCAACGTAACATTTCTGTTTAAAGTCCTAGAGGGAATTGGACTAGAGGGAACATACCTCAACATAATTAAAGCTATATACAACAAACCCACAGTCAACATCATTCCAAATGGAGAAAAACTGGAAGCATTCCTATTAAAATTAGGAACCAGGCAAGGCTGTCCCCTGTCTCCAGTTCTTTCTAACATCATACCTGAGACTCTTACAAGAGCAATAAGATTAGAGAAGAAATTGAAGGAGTAATAATTGGAAAGGAAGAAATTAAATTATCCCATTTGCAGATGATAAAATATCATAACTAAGAGATGCCAAAAATTCCACCAAAAATGCCTAGAAATTATTAACACATTCAGTAAAGTGGCAGGTAACAAAATTAATCTACAAAATCTGTAACAGTTCTATATACCAATAACATGCAATCAGAGAAAAAGTACATGGAAACTCTCCCTTTCACAAAAAAAAAATTAAATTAAATTAAAAAGTATCTGGGTCCAGACCTGATCTAAGGCATTAAAGATCTCTATAATGAAATTTTTAAATCTTTACAGAATGAAATTGAGGAAGACATTAGAAGATTGAAGGACCTCCCATGCTGATAGAATGAAAGAATTAATATTGTGAAAATGACCATCCTACCAAAAGCCATTTATAGACTGAATGCAATGATAATAAAAATCCCTATGACATTCTTCACAGAAATGGAAAAAAATCCTAAGATTCATATGGAAGCACAAAAGACCTCAGATAGCCAAAGCAACCCTGAGCCCTAGAACTAATGCTGGGGTGATTACTATACCATATATTAAACTACATTACAGAGCTATAGTCATAAAAACAACATGGTACTGGCACAAAAATAGACCTGTAGATCAATGGAACAAAATTGAAGACCCAAATATGTGTACATGCAATTTCAGCCAACTGATATTTGACAAAGGCACCAAGAACATTCACTGGAGGAAAGACAGTAGGTTCAGCAAATGGTACTAGCAAAACTGGATCTCCAAATGTAGAAGAATAAAACTGAAACCCTATCTTTCACCTTGCACAAAAGTCAGATCCAAATGGACCAAAGACCTCAATATGAAGCCTGAAACTATGAAACTGTTAGAAGAAAACATTGGTAATAACCTACAAGATATAGGTATAGGAAAGAATTTTTCTAAACTGAACAACAATTGCTCAGGAAAGAAAGTCAAAAATCAACAAATGGGACCTCATTAAACTAAAAAGCTTCTGTACATCAGAAGAAGCAACCAAGGAAGTGAAGAGAAAACCCACATAATGGGAGAAAATCTTCACCAGCAACACATCTAATGGATGTTTAATATCCACAATATATAATGGACTCAAAAAGCAAAGAATCAAGAAAGGAAGTAACCCATTTGAAAGATGGGCTAAGGACCTGGACAAAGAGTTATCAAAAGAAGAAATAAAGTTGGTAAGAAGAATCTTAAAGGTGTTCAACATCATGAGTAATTATGGAAATGCAAATTAAAACCATATTAAGATTTCCTCTTATCCCAGTCAGACTGGCTAAGATCAAAAGAACAAATGATATCAAATACTGGAGAGGATGTGGGGAAAGGGGAACGTTCATCCACTTCTGGTGGGTTTGCAAACTTGTTCAACCCCTATGGAAATCAGTATGCAGAACTCTTCAAAAACTAAAAATGAGCCTACCATTTAACCCAGTTATACCACTCCTTGGCATATTCCTAAAGAACTCATCCTATTGCAGACACTTATGAATACATTTTTGTTGGTGTTCTTTTCACAATGATTAAGAGATGCAAACAACCTGTGTCCCTCAACTAACGAGTGGATAATGAAAATGTGGTTCATTTATACGATATAGTTTAACTCAGCAGTAAAGAAAGATGAAGTCATGAAATTTGCAGGTAAATGCATGGAACTAGTAACAGACTCAGAAAAAAAAAATGACATGTGTTCTCCCTCATATGTGGATCCTAGTACCAAATCCTTATACGTGAGTATGTATCCACACATAACTACAGGAACCAAGATAATGAAAAGGAACCAGGGAAGTAAAGGAAAAGAAATAACCTGAATGAGAAGAGCAGTAGGAAACGGGATAATAAGGGTGATATGGTTACTTAAAGGGGAAGGGGGAAGGAGGGTTGTACGAGGAACCTTGGGGATAAAGGGAAAGAAGCATCTCAAGAGCAGTAGGAACCATGCACACATAACTACAGGAACCAAGATAATGAAAAGGAACCAGGGAAGTAAAGGGAAAGAAATAACCTGAATGAAAAGAGCAGTAGGAAACAGGGGATAATAAGGGTGATATGGATAAAAATGGGGTTACTTAAAGGGGAAGGGGGAAGGAGGGTTGTACGAGGAATCTTGGGGATAAAGGGAAAGAAGCATCTCAAGAGCAGTAGGAACCATAGAAGAAGGTTATTTTTAAGGGAGACATGGAAAAAATGGTGGTACTTTAAATGGGGAAACCAAGGTGGAAGTGTTAGAGAATGTAAGACATAAATAATGCCTTGCCAGTTTTTTAAAAAGCAACCAGAGGGATCAAACAACTTACTCACTAATTATTATACATACAACTAGCTCAAGGAATATAATACCTGTCTAGGCAAGGGCTACCTGAAAAAGTTTGGTCTTTTCCCAAGCCTAATCTACATAGCACATGGTAAGTAAAAGTACCAGACTGGTGGAATTAACCTTCTTGGATGTTTAACAGCTATCCTTTGAGGCCTATACTAATTTGGTCAGAGGGACACAAAGGACAGTTTTTGCTCCTTGCCCTTCTAGGTCAACTAAGTTCCATGGAACTATGAGTATTTCTCAAAATGCACTGTAACTGTGGTGAGTCACCTGTCATCTTGATCAAGGATGCCATGGAGACCCCACCAAATGCCCTTGAACCAGTGTCCAATCTACAAAGAGGAAGCTCAACACAGAGGAAACATTTCCTCCATGCTTCCATGTGAAGCTGAGTAGGACCTTTGACTTATCTTCACATAGATGGAACTGGTAAAAGAGAGGATACAGGGGCTCCTTCTAAGCCCATGTGACTCTGACAAACAGATCCTCAAGTGACCTTAAGAGTAAAAATAAATTGGTTTATCTGGGCCAACTATATAGTCTTAAGCACCAAAACTGAAAGTATAACCAAAGATTAAAGGGATAAATATAATTTTTAAGAGTCCATATGTGCAGCTAAAGTCTACATAACAATAAACAATGCCAGACAGGAGATACCTTCCTTTGTGTTGTTGGCCAGGGTGGCCCAAGAGACTCTTAGACAGTAACATAGCATAGACATGGGAAAATGAACAGCAGACCCCAAACTTATGTAAAGAAATGTTGGCAACTAATTGCTGCTAGATGAGGAAGAGCTGTTCTTCTTAAAATGAGGAACTCTAGATAGGCTGACTAGATTCAGCAGACAGACAAGCACTTGGGAAAGGCTGAGGGCACTGATTAAACAATGGACAGTAAAAGAGAATCCAGAATATATGTGCTCCAGTGTGTGTGTGGAAGCTATGAGAGTGTGCCATTTGGGATGTGGTTATATAGATGAATAAGATTGCTTGGGATGTTCTGTATGAAATACACACAAAAAATTAACAAAAAATGAGTTATATTTGAGGAAGAAGCATAAAAATTTGCTTCATGTTAATTAGTAGAGCTGGAAAACATTATCATTGAAATCTACCTGATGATTTTCTACCCATGCTGAGGTGCCAAGGATCTCAGGAAAGTAACCAAATATGACTAGTAATAATCACATACATAGAAATTAGAGATGCATGTGGAAACATCTAGGTGTTAGTAGCATTAAAAATGAGTCTTTCTGTGTGAAACAGTATATTTTAAAATTAAATGGAGACCTTTTTTAAAGATTAAAACCTCATTAAATTTTATGTCTTATAGGGTTTATACTGAGTACAATAATGTATAAGTATATTATTTCAACAGCCAATTTTGAAAGAGAT
>NW_008337804.1:1305432-1317248 GCF_000622305.1 Nannospalax galili | reverse complement strand
TAAAGTTATCAGCACATATCAATCAGGGAAGCAATGAGCTATATTATGTGGACATACACTCCAAGGAGAATTCTAAAAGATTTTTAAAAAATTATTTATTATTATTATTTCATGTGTATGCATGTATTAAGTGCACCCATTCGTGCAATGCCTGTGGAAGATAGCAGAAGCTGCCGGAACCCCTGGAACTTGAGTTACAGACAGTTGTTAGCTTGCCATATGGGTGCTAGGATTTGAACCTGGGTCTTCCACAAGAACAATAATTGTTCTTAACCAGTTCGCCATCTTTCCAGCCCCAGCTAAAATTTTTTTTTAAAGTTGCTTTGCCACTGCAAGCAAGGTAGTCAGACTCTTGGAATTACTTAATTCTGGCCAAACATATTTGGATCTTTATCAACCTCCATAATGAATGTGACAAAATTCTGGAATTCTTTCTTTTTTGTTAGGAGCAACTAGGAAAATAATGGCATCGTCACTAAATTACAGAAACATTTCCTTAAAATTGATAAATAAATTTTTCATCAAAGAAATACATCTGAAACTCTAACATGAAGAAGTAAACTCAAGAATTCTGTATGAAATACAGATGAAAATAGCCATGAGAATTATGTGAACTACCTTGCTATTAAAAAATGACATTAATCTTTCATGTTTTATTAGTCTATGAATTTAAATATGATTAATCAAAGTTACAGTTTATGTCCCAATTGACTATACTCAGATTTTTCAGTAATAGGGAAGAATAAGAAAATTTTTTGGTCTTTTTGAAACAAGGTCTCCTTGCATCCCCAGCTGGCCTGGAACTTGCTATTTAGACCAGGCTGGTCTCGAACTCAGAGTTTTGCCTGCCTCTGCCTCCCAAGTGCTGGGATTAAAGGCGTGTGCCATCATGCCTGACTGGAATAAGAATTTTTTAAAATTATGTTTTCATTTACTTTTTCTTTTGTGAAAAACAATCTCTTCTGGAATCGTCTATTAAAGCTTTTCTAAGTGTGAATGGCAAAAGAAAAATGAACAAACTAACATCGTATTTTTATCAAACAATTTTACATGAATGTACCAGCAAATCTCATAACGTTTACTACAACACAATCTAAATTCTTTGCTTTTAAATTTAATCTGTAATACTCTTGAATACATTTATACCACATGAGCTTATTTTTAAGTTAATTCTATGAATAGGGTGGGGACCACTTCAAAATTAACTTTACCACAAGTCCAATTTTTGTGTATGTTGTTTCATTTTTATGGGCTTTTAAAAATTTGCTTGTTAAGATATTCTTAATTTGTGTGAGGCTTAAACAGTCTAGGGCATTCAGAAGAGTACTCATATTCAGACAGGTATGTCTGTCATACGCCACATTCTGAATATATATACTTGCTTGCAGAAACATGTTGACAGTAGATAAAATGAAAAAAAATATGCATACCACATAGGTCAAGATATCGCCCCAAATATCATAATCATATTTGAAAAATGTTTTTTGTGCTTAACATGAAACTCACTCAAATGTTTTCAAAGAAATAACATTCAGAACAAACTAAAAATTGAAAAACTTGGGACTACCTATTAGTGTACCTGTGCTTTTTAAACCACATTGACTTCATCATATGCTGTGTTATGTACAAAGATGAAAAAGCTATAGAAAAACTAATGTATAAAGTTTCTTTATTATGTTCTTACATATTGTCTTTTATTTAAAAAGATATAAACATGTTAAATGAGAAAAAATGTTTTGAAATGGTATGTGTGAGTGATGTATGCAAATTTCTTAAAACAAAGAGAATTATTATTGGGCTCCAGTTAGTGTGTTTATCAACATTTTGGGGCATTAGAAAAGAAGCAATGGAAGTGTTTTTATTCTGCTTCCACCCTTAAAAATCTAAGGTCTTTACACATAGGTGTGCACTTTGCTTGAGTTCATGTGTGCTTTAAAATGTTCATTTTCCAATTAGCTAACTAACAGAAAATATTAATAGACTGATAAAGCATGTCTTTCAAATCAAGAATAATGATAGTACGCATATGAGCAGGCTTATTATCCTGCTGGATATACCCATATTTTCAGAACACCAACAAATATTTTTCACTTAATTCTTGCTAAGTCTGACAAAATATTCAAAATAAATATCACCAAGTTATAAAATTCCAAATGTTCTGGATTGTGTCTTACGTAGATATTATGAAAAGAAAAATTCCTTTCATGTTCAATTTTAAAAAATAGATAAAATATTCTCATTATTATGTAATTATAATATTCCATTTTAAAATAAGTTCTATGGAATTGAGTTATAATAAAATCAACAATTTATAACTTTGCAAATATGTGTTTGACTTCACAAGCATACTTTAATTTTAAGACATTTT
This sequence comes from Nannospalax galili, assembly GCF_000622305.1. Classification (NCBI taxonomy): domain Eukaryota; kingdom Metazoa; phylum Chordata; class Mammalia; order Rodentia; family Spalacidae; genus Nannospalax; species Nannospalax galili. The sequence continues at coordinate 1,314,880 of NW_008337804.1, read as the reverse complement.
TGAGCTTTTATAAATATTTTTGTTAATTTAAGAATTTTATAAGATGTATTTTTTATTATATTCAGACCCACTTTCCCCTGTCCATCCACAAATTTCTACACACCACCCACCTGGACTTCATATCTTCTACCATTTTTCTTTAAGGTCTAGGAAATCTAATCTGTGTTTCCAAAACGCTTTTGAAAGTGGGTCTATCCTTTGGAGTCTGGTCAAAATGCAAGATAAGACACATGAAAGGAAAATTATCCCTTTCCCAGCAGACCTCTGTTGTCAAAAGTTCCTCAGGTATGGCTAAGTCTTCTTCCCAACTTCCTCCATCCATGCTGTTTTTTGGTCAGGATCAGGTTTGCACAGATTTTGTGCATGCTTCCGTAAGCAGTGTGGGTTCATATGCACAGCAACCCTCTGGCGTCAGGACAGGACAGTTTCTGTGTACTCTTTCACTGGCACTGCTTCTTGCGGTCTTTCCTTCTCCTCTTCCATACTTATCCCTTAGCTTTAGGTGGAGAAGGTGTGGTATTGGTGTTTCATTAAGGGTTGAACACTCCTCAGTCTCTTTTTCTCTACGAATTGACCAGTTGTGCATCTCTGTGTTAATCACCATATGTTGCAAGAATAAATTTCCCTGGTTAGAGACAGAGATTCACCAATCACCTATGGATGTAACAGTAATCCATTAGGAGTCAGTATAATACTGCAACTATTTAGAAGAATAATATCAGTAGGTTCTCCTCTATGGCCCATGACCTTTCTAGAAATTATGAAATTCATGGGTAAATGGAGAGAATTGGAAATTCATTGTAAATGTGGTACCCACACCCAGCAAGATAATTGTCATACATTTTCATTAGTAAATAGATACTAGCAACTAGATAGTTGTGTTTCAATTGCAACATCCTTAGAGGTCAGGACACTAATAAGGGGTCAATGGTGTTGTTTCTTGGGAGGAGAAATAGGAAGCAATGATACTAAAGGGGCAAAATGGGATAGGATGGGATTAATGCAGTAGGATTTGGGAGGGTAGGGCAGAAGAGGGAATAAGAGGAGGGGTAACTCACACCTAAGGTCTTTTCTAAACAGTCATATACAAATCTACTGTAGAAGCATCTTTAAATCTATACATATACCATATAAAAACTGTTTAAATAAAGTTACCTATAACAGGGGTTCAATGATCCTACTAGAGCTCAACGGCTAGCAAATGATAAGTCCATGCCAAGAATGAACTCTTTTCTTTGGATTTGTTGACCCAGAAGATCCTAAAACAATCCTGGTTATTGCTCTTATTTTTGGTTACCCTCTAGAATGTCACAGTTAGACCTTGTTACTGAAGACATTACATAACTGAGTGATAGAACAAACAAGGCAAAATCAATGTAATGCTGACCTGAAAGCTTCATCTCTACTGGTTAGCTTTCTTATCACTAGAAGGTGTTATGCATGTTACTAATACAGATTGGCAATCATTGACCATACACAGTTGTGATCACTGCAAATTGCAATGACAAGTGCGTTGGCAGAATAAGCCCACTCTTGCAATAATGGCATGTATGTTATAGGAATATTCAACTACTCTATGATTGGATTTAAGGCCTACTACATGAGTTGCATCCCATATCTGACACTGTTATCAGGCCAAGAACTTGTGTTGTGTCCATACAAGTCACAGGCCATAGGGCAGAAACTTCTGCTTTTAAAACATTTTGAATATAAGTTTATGTATCAAGCAGTAGTCTCCCTTAGATGCAATGAAGTTGAATGACCTTTTTTAGGCTTATAGTATATAAATAACATCAAACACATGTCTCTTTTTGATAGCTTCATATCAGCAAAAATATAGGAAAGCATATGAGGTAAAACATCCTTTAATAGACAGATGGTACAAAAGTTATCACATATGTAAAGAGAAAAAGCAGATATATGTATTATGTATAAATAATTCAGTTTTAATTGAATCTTACAGTACTTATTCAGGACTGATATAGATTTTCTTAGATTAGTGAAATATTTTGTTTTGATTAATCAAAAAGAAAATAGGCCACATGATTTATTTGTATACATAACAATATCAATATTCTGTTTATTTGCATGAATTTGGTTTTTCACAATTATCTTGAATTCAAGTAGAAAAACATAAATTTCTTCACTCACATTACTAAATTTTCTTACCAAATAATTTAAAAATAATTGCCAATGATTCCAAGTATATTCAAGATGTGTAATTTACAAGAGTAGTCAGTGTAGGTTTCCTTAAAATAAAGAAAGAAAATTACAAATAGAGAGGACTCGGATGTGCATGAATGTATTACGTTTCCAAATTGTAAAAAACTCTGGTTGCAAATAGAAACAGTGAGCAACAAAAAAAAATATTGTAAATAAAACTCCAGGAATTGAATATTGACATGATAGATAATAACTCATTAATGACATGTTACCTATGTTCTTTTAGATCATTCTAAAATGAAAAATGTACAGATTCTGAATCTTGGAATTTGCTATACATTGGAACATTTTCTCTCATAACTAATATCTAAATTTAATTCTCAGTGTAATATTATTTGAATGTGATAAGTTTTGCAGGTCATTAAGTCATGGTGCTAGAACCCTCACAGTTGGGACCCATTACTCTGATGCAAAAAGCCCAGTGATCTGGATTGCACTTCCTACATTGTGAATGCATTTACACAATGGAATATTATTCAGCTGCTATGAAAAAGAAAAGATTGAGTTCTCAGGTAAATGGATAGAGTTGGAAACAATCATTTTGAGTGAAGTAAACCAGACCCAGAAATACAGGTTCAGGTTTTCTCTCATTTGTGAATGTTAGAATTAAATCCTCAGATATGCGTTTCTTTTGGAAACATAACCAGAGATGTCAGGAAAATAATAAGGGGCAATTGAGAGGGAACTTTTAAGTGGGGGGTAGAATGCTGTTAAATAAAGAGAGAAATGGGAATGATTAAGCAGCAAGGATTACATAGTGTTGGTGGAATGAGAGCAGGGAAGAGAGGGAAGACTAGAAAGGATAATAACAAACACTTGTTTAAAAGTTCATATAGAACCATCTACTGTACAAATTTCATAATAGATACGTATATACATATATAAAATACTTCAAATGGAGTTTCCTTATAATGGATCAACAATGCCCCTCTTGGACACCACAGGGTACCAAACAAAATCCTGTGCAAGGATGTGGGTTACCTCTTTTAGAGTTGTTGACCAGTGTGGACCAGAGTCAACCAAATAGTATAGAATATGGCCAAAGATCTTGGTTATCCTTTGGAACTTCACTGTAAGACACTGTTCCTGATGACAACACATACTTGAGACATAGAACATGGAGCAATCAATCTGGTACTGACCTATAAATTTCACCCCTACTAGCTAGCTCTCATAATACTGGAAGGTACCATGACAACTACTGGACAAGAAAAGTATTCATTATTTGTACATAGCTGTGAACCCTGGGAGCTACAGTGCTGACTTTCCTGGCCCACTAATGCAGTAGTGGCACAAATGTTATGGAAGTAACTTACCAATTTCTAGATTGATTTAAGTACATCTCCGTGGGATGAAACATATAGCTATCACCATTTCCAGTGCCATAAATATGTAGCTCAACAGGTCACAGGACCTAGGAAGGAAATTATTACTATTATTCTGTTAAAAGGTGAGAGCAATATTCTGATTCCTAATGACTTGTTATGCAAATATATTAGTGAAGCTCTCAATCATCATCTGAGAAGATTTTTTAGATGATGATTTATTAATAGCCCCCAAATTATTCAAGCTGAAGAGAGCAAAACTATAGAATGCTGAGCTCCTAATGATTTCTCTGTATCCTACTCTCTCCTCCAAAGGCTCAGGAATCATTTGGAAGTAGCTGTGGAATGACTGTACCAGCAGGAAGCAGTGGATGACTAAAGGCAAATAGTGTTTTCTGTACATAACAGGTCAGTTACACATATGAACTCAGAGAGAGCATGCATGAAAGATGCTCAAGTCAAAGCCAGACAAAATCCCAGCATGAAAAGTGGCAATGGGCAAATGGTTCCATTCCCAGCCTAGGAGTTATTGGTTACTGATAGATTCTGGGAGGAGAGTCATTCTTCTTTAAAAGTCTGGTACCTAGGTTGGACCATCGATTGATTTTCTCCCTTAGTAGCTTATATAGTATCCTCCAGAACTATGAGAGCTGAACTTCAGGTAAAAGGCTTTCAGATCACTTCCTGCTCCATTGCTCCATGTCCTATGTCTGAGGTATGCCCTGTCTTCAATAGGGGTTTCTCTTCCCTACTGGGAAGTAAACAAGAGTTCTGACATTAGCCTGTGCTATTTTGGGGGTGGGGGGTTGAACCATACTGACAAACCACTCCAAGGGAGGACTTGCCTGTCTGGCACTGTGTTCCTTGTCATATAGTTCCCGGGTATACATATGTACTAATGCTCAGGCACCACATGTGCATTTCTCAGGGGTTTTCAGAGGCAATATATTTCCATCTTGCATCCATGGCCCCCTAAGATCTATGCATCTCTACTCTTGTTTCCCCCATCTGACCTCCCTTCTCCCTCCTCAGTCCAAGCCCACCCATTATCCTCTCCTTCCCCCAATAACACCTGCCACCCACCATGACCCCTCTCCTGCATTCCCTCCTCCCTCACCATGGCCCTCTCTTCTGCCCTTCTAGTCAAACACCCCCACTTTTGCTACCTCTCCCCAGTAACATCTGTTCCCTACTATTCCCCTCTTTCAGATTCTTTCTTTTCTTTTACTGTTTCCTTTCCATTCCCTGGCTCCTAGTATTACATCAGAATATAGGCTTATATGTCAGGGATTGGTGTAACAATCTGCAAATAAGGGAGAACACAGGTTGTTTGCTTTTCTGCATTTGTTTTACTTCACTTAATCAATGGTGCAACCCAGCCCTAAATGCTAATAACCATAATGACTAGAACAGCAGACTACCTCCATTGGTGCAATAGCGGTGCTGTTATCTGGGGTAATCAACAGTTATCTAATTGAACTTAAAGCCCTCTCAATGGGAGTGAACTCATGGGTGGCACTGTAAACACAGTCAAATAAACATGGCTGGAGAGGTCATAGATCCTAGGGAAAACCCTACCTCTATCATAACTATAGACAAATGAAATTTCTTATTGTATGCTAAATATGGATTCTTATATTTACAGAAAACTATACCAGACTCCACTCAGTTTCTTTCTGCAACAGATGGAGGATACTGCAGAATCTCACAGCTGCAGAGAATATAGGTCTGAGACATGTCCAGTCCTAGGTGACATATCTAGAACCTCTACACTTAAGACTCATGAAATATAGCAGAAGGGGGAGGGGGACTGTCTCAACTCTCACCAGTGAAGCTTCCTTATACAACAGAGTGCAATGCACACAAAAGGCCACAGATGGCCAGCTTTTAAAGAATAAGAGACTATAGACTGTGTGCTCCTGGATAGGATTCCAAATCAAACCTCTCCCACCCATGGCTCAGGGACTATTTTAGAAGAGGGGGTAGAAATATTGAAAGAATCAGGATTGGCCAATGAACATATGAAAACAGAGGCTTTCAGGCCACTCAAACTTGCACATGTGAACTTGTGGCAATGGTGGCATCAAGCACAGGACCCATGTCAACTCATTCAGACAAGGACCTAGAGTGGAGTGAGAGAAATGGGGGGTAGGTTGGCCCTAATCTAGGAACTATTGGGGAATTATTACTATTGGGTGAGGGAGAGTAAGCCTTACTTGCAGTCTCTAGATAGGTTGACTAGGCTCCAGCAGGGGACCGAAGGACATCTGGATACAAATACTTGACTGGATAGGACTTAGCATACATGAGGTACTGTGGGGTGGGGTAGGGGCCATGGATGGAGGAGGGGGGTCTGAATTTCTTTAAAAACTGTTGTATGAAATGTACAAAAGCTCAATAGAGTATTTTTTAAAGAGTTTGGTACCTGATAAGTTAATCAAGCCCCAGTAGATGGCCACACACCAAAATTTAAGCATTCATCACCAATTGGAATCCATGGTTTTAAAAGAAAATAGGGCTGGGTGTGGTGGTGCACGCCTTTAATACCAACACTGGGGAGGCAGAGGGGTGTAGATGTCTGTGAGTTCAAGGCCAGTTTAGTCTACATAGTGAATTCCAGGCCAGCTGGGGCTATAGGGAGACCTGTCTCAAAAGAAAGATTTGGACACAACATTGGGGGGCTAGGGATGGAGGCTAGTCTGGAAGGAGTTTCAGAGAGGGTGAATATGATCATAATTTCTGTACAATGCTAGTTCTCAAAGAACTAACAGAAAAAGTATAAAATGTAAATGCAACTTAATTATCCATAAATGTCTCACGTTGTTCATATAAAAAGAAAATCTTGTTGGAAATCAGCTAGAATATGACCAAACCAAAGTTTGCTATAAATATTAGTCACCGATTTTAAATTAAGAAGCTTTCATTCAAGACAATGGAAGAACAACCCTGCTGGTAATTCACAAATCTTCATGTCCCTCCAATCACAAGCCCAGATTGAGTACAACAGCCTTAAGGACAGAATAATTCCAAAAAAGATGTGTGAATGTGGGAGTTCAGTGGAAACTGTTTAGCAACAGCTCTTACTGCAAGCTCAACTCATTACTCACATCATTGCAATGATTCTCCTTCATCAGCTTCCCATGTCATTCTAGTTAACCCTGACACAGTACAGATTACACCCAGAAGAGCCAAATACATTTATATCTTCACCAAGATTCCAAAGCATAGGGTGTCCAGGCAAAACTGCGGTCTTAGGACATCAAATTTAGAGGAAAATTAAGCATAGTGGTGCAACAAAAGGAAGACGGCCGAAATATGTAGAGACAGAGACAGAGAAGTGTGGATTCCATCCCCTCCTAGCAGAGCTTCCTGTGATTTTAGAAGAGCCTCCATCTTTGTTGCACTGGAGCTCTGGTGATCAAGCCAAAGACATTGCTCTCTAATAGGTAAAGTATTGCAATTTTCTTCACTCATTTTTATTATTGATCAGGACCATTTATTTTTTCTCACATTTGAAATTTTAAAAAAAAGGTTATTCCTATCCATCCACAGAATCACTGAAATACCTACCTTGTCTTATTGAATCATGAGTCCTGCCTCATCTATTGCATGCATCTGGTTTCAGTAACATTTACAATAGAATCTGAACTTTGGACTCATGTAAATTGATGCTAGAACTCAACAGAGTCCTGGTCATTGGGACAAAATATTTTTACTCTCACAAAAGTTATATGTTGAAATTTATGTTACATGACATTGTGTTGGGAGATGAGTCTATCAAGGAGAAATTAAATTAAGCTTCTTCTAGAAGCTATGGTGACACATGCCTTTTAATTCAGTACCCAAGAGCAGAGGCAAATGAGTTACAGACCAGTCTGGTCTACATAGGGAGTTCCTGGGCAGCTGAGGATACAGCTCAAAAATACAAAAAAATCATGTTTCTTCTACATGCAAGGACACAGTGAGAAGCTGTGATCCTGGAAACTAGCACCCACTAGGCACTATATTTTTCAATATAATTTTCATGTACTTTCCCACATACAGAAGTGTGATAAGTAAATGTCTGTTCTGTAAGCTACCTTGTAGAAAAGAACACTATAACTATAACCTGAGTTACTCAGGAGGCTGAGATTCCATCGTATTACTACAAAACTATCATAGGCAATGGAGTACGGTACTGTCTTAAATAAACACAAATGACTGAATGTGTGAATGAATGAATAAAGAAATTTATTTTATAATACTCAGTAGTATTATATTACCTTGAATGAATTGACTAAGATAATACTTATTCTTGGTCAATACGGATGCTTTCTGCATAATATTTTCATAAAATCTTTATGTTGAAGAATGTGCTCTTTTCCATGAGGCTTATTAGAACTTGACATTTCTCTCTAAAATATTCCTTCTTTTCGATGAGGTCTATATGGAGAATATTTCTTGTTAGGCATAACTAATTAAAGTATATTATGCAAAATTTAAAAAAGATTACCTTATGGATCTCTTTCACTTCTTTTCTACAGCTTCATAACATTAACTTTGTTCATTTTATTTATGAAATTTTCATTGATGATTCACATATTACAGTCTCAGTTAACCACAAATCTATTATCTGATACATAATATTGCCTACATGATGTTAAAACTAGTATTTATTTATTGAGACAGGGTTTTCACTTTCCAGCTGTTAACTAATATTTCATTGAGAGTTATAATCAAGAAAGTTTGAAATCACAATGGGACTGTGAAAATGTGTCTGGGATAATAATAATGAGGAAAATGGCAGAAATAGTACTGAGAATATTCCATCACCTCCTTGTTAAAAACAAATGTTATTCTTTGAACTACAGTCTTTTTACACACATGAGGACACACAACTTTCTTTAGAACATGCCACTTTACATATAAACTAAAACATTATAAAACATACGCATACACAGCTGTATATGTACAGATACATTAAGGAAAGTACCACATGGACAGGAGACACATAGGTCTTATGCATTATTTTATTTCATTTTTGAAGTTTTTGATACCCCAGTATTCTACCCAACATTTAAAGTAGAAATACCTCCTACCTTCAATCATTTCAGTAAGTACATAGACATGTATGTGTTTTAAAGAAGACCAAAGAGCCAAGTTAACAGAGGCCAGTCCCCTGGCTCTTTAAATACAATATTATTTACTAAGCTGAGTCTTTTCCTTAATAATATTTTATTAAATTTTGAGAATTTCATCCAGTATAGTTTTATAAAATCAATGCTCCTCCCCTGATTCTCCAGAAACAACTTTACCTCCATCCCGACCTAAATTTCTCTATTTAAGAGAACAAAAACATTGAGTCCATTTAACAATCATATCAGTATATGTATATGCTGACTTCAGTCTTCTATTATTAGTAATACTGTTCTGCTCATCATTTTGTTTCACTTTGTAACAAAAATTTTATACAGAACAATTTTTATAGCTGTTTAATGGCCTATTATTCATGCCAAAAGTCAGATCTTTGCTATCAGTTCATAGGAGATTTAACAGATTTACTATATATATGATTCATTTACCATTCTTTCTCCCTTCAAAAAAAGTCTTACAGACTTCTAATAGAAATAAGCATCCTTTACTCTGTTTCTCATGAAGAATTTCTCTGGGAAGTGTCTCTCATGAATCAGGCATTAATTAGGAGACCTTCAGTCTTTTTTATGTGTTTTGATGGATTTATGGCTCCCACTATGGAAGTGAACCAAGCCATGCAAAACTAATCTTCCTAGGAGGAATATGCCTCTCGAACAGGACAAATGAAAGGCATCTAAGTAATAACGATTCCCTATGTTCTTCATCAAATGTGTGGGGAAGTGTTTAATCAAGGAAAAGCACCTTTTAATATTGAACAGAAATCATTT
>NW_008337804.1:1299388-1305398 GCF_000622305.1 Nannospalax galili | reverse complement strand
ATTGGCACTTGACCATGAGTTAGTTTTTATCTTTTTTCCACTATGCATGAATAATAGCCCCTATTTTAAGAGTTATAAAATTTTTCCACTTTTACAAGAGAAAGTGTTGTGTTACCCAAGAATGAAGGCATAGATTTGTGGAATTTCAAATTTGTAAATAACATAAAAGCATTTTTTAAAAGTCATGTGAGATTTTTAAAATTTATTTATTTATTTATTTTACATGTATGAGTGTATTGTCTGCATGTATGAGAGTACACCTGTGTTCTTCAGTGCTGTGGAGGTCAGAAGAGGGCTTCAAATTCCCCTGGAATTGGAGTTAAGGGCAGTTCACAGCTGCCATGTGGGTGCTGGGAATCAGATCTGGGTCCTCTGGAAGAGCAGTCTGTGCTCTTGACCATTGAGCCATCTCTCCAGCCCCATATAGCACTTTTAATCCACTCCTTTCTTTCCCTACATAATCCTTCAACTCTTCGTTCAATGAGCATAAACAGATATTCAAAATATAATTACGTAATTACCACGTGTTGAAAAACAGAGACACCCTAAGAAATATTTTAACATTTAAATGATTGAGGATAGAGGAAACTATAAAATAATATTTGTGCGATATATACCGATGATAAAAGTTTTTATAATGGTAGAACTTCATGAACTATTCCTTCTTAAGGTTTGTTTCTTTGACCAGGAAACTACTATAAATTTGATAATTTGCCTTTACAAATTCCTGTTATGGAAGTAATCTGAAATTTCTTTCATACATTCATAATTGAGGTGACTGTACAATTTAATTTCATATATTCCATATTCATCTCATTTTTACAAAGGACCTGATAAATTTTTTAAGTAAAATACTTATTATTAACATTTAATGACCACAAATCTTTAATTCTACAGTGATATATTTCAATCATAATGAATGGTAGGCATGCTACTTATAATTTCTACTTCACAAACTAAAGTTATCAAGTTCATTAATCTAAGACAACTGTGTGCATGTGTGCATGTGTGTGTCTGATGTACATATAAGAAATTGATGCTCTTATAGTATGCAGCATTATTTATGCAAGTTTTGTTGTGTAAGACTTATTTTTTCATGTGTCCATGCTTATGCTATGTGTGTTTGTATAAGTAGCAAGATGTTTTCATTTCACTTTAATGTGTATATCACATGGAATAAATCTGATAGTAAATAAATATACTTTATGTAGATCATGCTTCCAACATGTTGAAGTGAGTAGATTAATTAACCCTAAAACACATCTTATTTATTTTTTCTAAATTTTAAAATAATTTTAATGTGTAGAAAAATTGGAAGAATATTTGTCATAGTTGCTTACTTTTACAGTCTCTCTCTTCCGTAAACATACATTGTTCTGATGTGTTAAGACAGTTCAGTGTCAGTTGGAGTTTTTTACCTTACATTAACTTCACATAATTAAGGACATTTCTCCTTAAGAAGAAATTAAATTCTATTTAATCAAAACAAGTATCAGGCACACGGTATTAAACATACAAAGGTTGCTTACGAAATATAAAGTTCACCATAAACAAATGTTTCTAATTTTCTAGTATTGTCACTTATACAGTAGCTGCCTTCCTATCACTCCCTCTCTCCACCTCGCGCTCTCTCCATCCTGTGCCCATCCTCTTATATTTTTGATTAATGTTCTATAATCAATATTACTGCTTTTTTTTTAAATTTTCCTTTCCACATTCTAACAAATAGATCACTATGAATTAAAACAGGAAAAACTGGGTGCTCTCTGAAGCCAAGTAAAATTACTACATAAAAGTAGGTTAGTCTGAGTTCTGAACACCTTGTCTCCATTTCTACACTCCCAGACCTGCCTTAGGTCCTGCAGTGCATGCAACAGACAAGGAAGATGAATTTCCCAGAAACTCTCCCACCATGTTGTCACTTTTTCCTCATGGCCAGCCTAGCTTGGGTTATGCAGCTGGACTCCAGACCAGCCTGGTGAGTCCTTTATATCTCATCCCTCAAAAACTAGAAAAACAAACAAACAAACAAACAAAACCAAAACAAACAAACAAAAACAAAACTTCGTGAAAAACGATGAATCAGTTTAATACTATGTCTTTTTAGAAGAAAAAAAATAGTAGTAGCTTCTCCCCTGTGGCCTGTGATCTGTCTAACCACAGGCACTGGGACCCAATAAAAGTTTCAGGTATGGATACTGACATACGATTTGGGACTTTAAATCAAAATAGAAAATAGTCAGCTTTTCTCATAATATTCATGCCATTATTGCACTTGGTTAACAACTGATTAAGTTTGATGATTACTTTTTGTCTTCCAGTAGCATGCCTAGCACCTACTAGTGCTCTGAAAGCTAGCCAGTAGAGATGAAGGGCTGAGGTCAGTACCAGCTTGATTTCTGTTTGTTTATTCTAGAACTTGGGTATGTAGTATTTTCAGCAATAGGGCCTTACAGACAAAGGTGAAAGCTGTATCACATCTTCTCCCTTTAATGCTGAGGGAACAATGTGGAAGATGGGATGGAAAAAATCCCAAGAATAAGAGGTTGTAGATGAACACAAGGAAAACATGTTATCTTTACACCACGGGCAGATACACATATGAACCCACAGCCCTTGTGACAGCATACACAAAACTTGTTTGACAGCATAGACAAGACTTGTTCAAGCCTAATCAAGACAAATCCAGCATGGATGGAGGAAGTAGACAAGAAGCCCCAACCCAAACTAAGGATCTATTGGCACTTGATAGTTGTTGGAATAGTAAGAGTCACCTTTTTATTTTTAAGGGTGTGACACTTGGTACGTTGACCAGATTCCAAGGGATGGATGCACACCAAAGAGCATTTGCAGAAGACAAAATAGATACAGTATGTCTATACAAAGAAAAGGAAGAATAACGGAAGGAAGGAGGGAAGGAAGGAAGGAAGGAAGGAAGGAAGGAAGAGAGGGAGGGAGGGAGGGAAGGAGGGAAGGAGGGAGGAACTGGAGAGATAATTAAACAGTTAAGAGCACTGGCTGATCTTGCAGATTCCCAGTACCAGTATAGCAGCTAACAATCATCCTTCACTCCAGTTCCATAGAATTTCAATGCCCTTTTCTGACTTTCAAGAGCATTGTATGACACTGGTGCACTTACATAGTTGCAGGCAATTCAATTGTGCACATAAAATAAAATTAATAAATAAAATATTTTTAAAAAAGAAATTCTTAAACTAATAAATATTTAAAAATTTTTGAATTTATTTTATGTATATGAGTGTTTCACCTGCATGCATCTTTCGCATAGTATAGTATTCTGAAAGGTACTTTCTTGTTTCTGAATGAAATAAAGTTGTCTCCATGATAGATTGGACTTTCATTAGGATTTCATTAAAAATTTCCAAAAAAATAGCCATTTTATTTCTTGGTAATTGGTTTAAATTATTTTATAAATATTTTTGCTATTTTTACTAAGGTTTCAATGCAGTTTCCCAGATAGTAAAACAAATTTGGATTTTTTAATAAAAAATGCATGTGAAGAATTGTCATGAATAGAATAAAAACAAAAGATGTTCACTGGGAGGAAGGATATTTCACAATAACATTGGCTTTTTAATAGAGTATTCAGCTGTATATGTTTATTTTATATAAACTTAGCTATATGCTCTGTTTTCCATCATTTAACTGTAGGTAATTTTTAAATAAAAATGATAATAGCTCCTCATATGATGTTAGAAACTCTGACTTCCAGTGGATGAACTTGCACCAGTGGACATCTGCGTACAGAAGTTTGACTGGATAGGACTTAACATATATATTTCAGAATGCATGAAATCCAGTGTGTGTGGGGGGGTATGTTGTGTTGATGGGGGAGGGTTTTTAAATTTGTTTAAGATCTATTATATGAAGTGCACAAAATCTCAATAAAAATATATTTAAAACTCTGTCTTCATTGAATGATGTCCCATGTCATTATGAGCTCAATGATTTGCTCTGCTGTGAATATCAGAAATGTAGCAAACACAGACAGATCTCCTCTGGCAGGACACAATAAAGACACTTGTCTTCAGACAAGCATGTTGTATAACTTGTTCATATGCTTTGTTTTTATATAAAGTATCTATGATAAGTCAGAATTTATTATTTTTATATTTTCAGGAAAATAACATTAATTATTTTACAAAATATAGGTGACATAATTATGACTAGAGATTCAGTAACGTATGTTGTCTTGTTATTAAGAATATATTCTGTTATAATTTCCAGTTGAACCTATGCAATTAAGGCTTATGGAACATAGCAGAACAAGGGGTAGAAAGAAAATTAAAACATTCTTCAACTCTCACCAGTAAAGCTTCCTTGTACAGCAAAGTGTAGTGAACATGGAAGGCCACAACCAACAAGTTTTAAAGATTAAGAGACTACAGAGTGTGTATCCCTGGATAGGACTCCTATATTTAACCTCAACCCCTCCCATGGCTCAGGGACCTTTCTGGAAGAGGTGGCAGAAGATTGTAAGAGCCAGGGCTGGTTCAAGAACACAGGGAAGCAGGGGCTTTCAGGCCACTGGAAGCTTGCACATGTGAACTTATGGCAATGGTAGCATCAAGCACAGGACCCATGCCAACTAAATTGAACAAGGGCCCAGAGCGGAGGGGACAGATGGGTGGCCGGGTGACCCTAAACTGAGAGCTGTTGGAGGCTGGTTGCTGCTGGGTGGGGGAGAGTATGCATTGCACAGGCTCTCAGAATGAAATGACTGGACTCTAGTGGAAGAATTTGCACCGAAGTACATTGGGGTGCAGAAGCTTGAATGAACAGGACCTACCATGTGGGAGAGTATATGGGTACTGTTGAAGGTACTGAAGAGGCATGAATGGGGGACAACTGTTGTATGTTAATACAGAAGTTCAATAAAAAATTAAACCATATTTTAACAAAATACATAGTTATATAACATTTTGAAATATTAAAATGGAGATGGAAGGAAGGGGTATTGGTAGTAATGTCACAGGCTCCACAACACTGAAATTGTGATGTGCATTTCTGATGCTGGAGGGTGGCTACACATGGGAAAAGGCATGTTTTTGTTTTGATTAAATTTTTTTAAATTTTGTATATCTAAGGCTTTCTATGTAAAAAGAATTTAAAACCCTAGGTGTAGAGGTTGAACTGTAGATGTGTCACTTAAAACTGGGAAATCCAGATTAGAGATTATTTTTCTGTGTGTGTGAGTATGTGTGTGTGTGTGTGTGTGTGTGTGTGTGTGTGTGTGTGTACATGTGTGTATGGGGTTTAAGAGTATGATACATGTACTTGTTTGTGTAGATATGTGTACATGCCCACGTAACTATGCACATGCATGTGTTTGTGTGTCTGGAGGTGACTTGTGTCTTTTCCAATCATTCTCTATGTTTTGAGGCAAACTCTCTGGAGGTCTCTTCCCTAAATAAAAGCTATATGGCTTTTGTTGTTGCAGTCATAACAGCTTTGAAACCAAATAGTTTGCTTTTACTGACAATACAACATTTCTGGACAATCATTCCTACAGTAACACTTTGCTTTTCAATGCTATTGCCTAATGTGGTCATATTCCTACAACAAAGGACAAGATGGGTTCATTAAAAGGAACCTGTGCACTATGATGCAGTACACCCAGCTAGTCACTGAGAAATTTTGAGACAGTGGAACAATATCCATGGAGACAATGAAAGAGGTGAATTAAAGCAAGGAAAAGCTATTTCAGTATTCAAAAGTTAGGAATGAATAAAGATTGGGCTACTTTGTCTTTTATCTGTTTTTCAAATAGTTTCATCTGCTTCCTTCTAAAGGCTTGGCAATAGAAATGTTGAACTGTTGAACAGAGCAGTACTGTGCAAGAGTAAGAGAGACTTCAAACTATTTTTTCCGAATACTGTAAGAAAATACTTTTCACTTCTTTAAACATATCATGTCTTTGTTAAAAGATATCCAGTTGGGAAGGATATTTGAGCATATGAGTCAAAAAAAGTCTTAACAAAAATTTCCT
>NW_008337804.1:1245107-1298938 GCF_000622305.1 Nannospalax galili | reverse complement strand
AAGAAAATACTTTTCACTTCTTTAAATATATCATGTCTTTGTTAAAAGATATCCAGTTGGGAAGGATATTTGAGCATATGAGTCAAAAAAAGTCTTAACAAAAATTTCCTCAGTGTACGAGTATCATTTTTTGTTTATAGCCTCTAATTCTTTCTCTCCTGCCTGCTTCATGCCAAGTGCAAGGAACATAGCTTAAACTTTTTCCCCTACAACAGAGTCTAATTCTAGAAGAGGGTCATGTCATTCTGAGAGCATGCATTCTGTGACCATTAAGCTGAAGGCTAATGTTCCAGTCTTTCCAAGGCATCTGCTCCCCCTATTAGAAATTTATCTCTCCCTTGCCATGTTAATAGCCTCTCTCATCTGATCACTATATACTGCAGGTCCAGCCTACTCAGTTTATGCCTAGGCATCATGCCTCCCATGGTACTTACCTGGCTCTGTTCCCAGAACATTTTACTGGTGACCCTGTTGTTCTCTTCTTTAAACACAAAGTTAATTGTGACTTGTTGGAGTCTCTAATGATATCTGATGATCACTGGGACATCATACATTCCCTTACTAATCTAACAAGTACATGAGAATCTGTAAGATAAAGTGTCCCCTAACAAAAGTGCCAGACCAGACCTGAAAGCTAAAGTGTTTATTCGGAAGGGCTGAGGTTAAAGGTAGTATATTCATGAAGGGCCACATTCTTGAGACTAACTAGACTTTTGTGTTATTCTAAGAGATTGGCTCATACACTTCCACATTTCTAATTATGTGTTGATCTGCTTTGAATTAGAACCATAAACCTTATCAAGGAAGGTCTACAATACTATTTCTTATTCCAATTTTTATTCATTAATTTGATTAAATTTATATCTTTATAATCCTTATAAAAGTAAATAAATTTTAAGAAACTATACTGAATTGTATTCTAAATTTAAAATATCCCATGTGTTTTAAATATAACGTGTATTTGTTTAAGAAATATTTGTTTCTCTAGCCATTATGAATTTTAGAATAAAGCTTTAGTGTTGTTTAAGGCAGCTCTAAAAACATTGCTGTGTTTGTTTTCTTATAGCCATTAACTGCTACCCTCCTTCCCGGAGAATATCATTCAAGATATAAAAAACCTGAATACACTGTTACTAGTGATTGAAATTAATGACCAGAAAGCCTGTTGTATTAGCCCCAATTGCGGAGGTACCATACCACATCATGTTCATACCTGAATAAAACAGCCTGACTCTTTAGGTTAATTTTGGAACTATGACCCTGAGTCGGGCCTCATAATTTTATTCAAAATCATTTATCTGGCTTCAATTGGGGAAGTGCATGTTTGGATCCACCATTATCATTTTAGACAATCTTTCCTTTTCATCCCTAGTTCTAGAATACCTCACACACACATGATGTCAACAGCCTCTTTCAATCTTCACATATTAAATGAAGATGGGTATTCTGTCTTTCAGCATTTTGATATATTAATTCTCAAACCTATCCACATTCCTTCCCAAACTATGGGTGGAGTAGCAAACTGATGTTCCCAGAAAACAAGATTATGTGCCCAGGTCTCAAGACCACGTGACTCAGTGAGTTTGCCAAGGTTAATAAAAAATCATTATTTCAGATTATGTCCATTTTATAGTTATTCCTATACCCAACTATTACAGTCATTGTTCCTTTCTTCTTCTTAAAGCTAATTTACAAATTTCTGTAATGGGGAAAAGATGAGCTACTATTTCTACTTACAACTTGAATGAGATTTCTAGTCCTGGAAATTAATTCAAATCCTATTAATTCAAGATAGTGTTTCTTATATATGCTATATTGAAGAAATTTTCTCATTATTTTATTTATAATTTCAATAAATAATGTCATCTACCATTGTTTCAGTGAAGATAAGTGTTAACACACATGTTGAAATTTAATTTTGAAATAATAGTAGTGGTAGATGCCTGATAGTAATGATAGATAAAATGTACTATGAAATATTCATAAAAATAAGATGATGTTTAATGAATAATAAAGATACAAAAATAATAATTTATGAATAAACAGAAATTAAGAGTAAATGTAAAATGTCAGAGTCCATCATGTACACTACTTTAGTGTATTTGCAAGATAGATGACTACAAAATATTCACTTATGGAATTTGTAGGTTTTTTTTCAAATAAAAGTAGGGAGAAATGAAAATTATATTGCACTGTTTTTTTAATTTTTACAGAAACTGAGAATTTTATACATGTACATAAGGTGTTTTGATCAAATCCATGCCCACACCCTCCCCTCCAAAATTCCTCCTTCTGAAGAGGTAACTCTAAAATCTTTTAAGGATTAGTTACAAGCTCCCAAATGCTTTTGACAATATTTGGCCTTGGAACAGAGTAACAGGCCCAAGGATATTTTGATTTTTAGCCAAGAAACTGGCTACATTTCTTTGGGGTCTTTTTACCCTGACTGCCTAGCCAATTCCTACCTCCTACTCTTATCACACCATCCTCTGAAGGGGTTACCCAAGTTGTCAGTAGGGAATAGGGACGCCAACTGCTCTGGCTTCTTCCACGTTGAACAGGGATACAGGTTGAAGCAATTAGAGTACCCCTTCAGTGGGTCTATCTAAAAGACTCCCAAATTGCATAACTTTTGTCTCTAAGGGGAGAAGAAAGTCTTTGAATCATGAATGGGAGATGTGGAGAAGTAAAGGCAAGAGTAATTAGCATTACAAGTTCTAGACAGGGAAGTAGGAAAAAGTCAGAATGGGGCAATTTTCAAATGTTCATAGTAGAGTCATTGGAGTTTCTTGACAAGGGCTTCCAAAAACATCCAACTATTGGGCTCTTCCTCATTTCTATTTTGTCTTCCAAGGCTGGACTAGTTGGCTGGGAAGAGTGGCTGGATATTCAGGTGAGGGTCCAGTGACCCTGCTTGGCACTCCTTTAATGAATGAGCACAACCATCAACAAGCCCAACTGTGACTATGTTTAGCCATCAGGCTTAGCTGAAGTCGTGATGATGGTAGTTATTTCATGCAGAAAGTACTGCTGTATAGCACCATATTATTAAAAGAACCTGAAATTTAAAAGGATTTGGTGCTAGAGGCCACATATGAGGGAGAACATACTTCGTTTATTTTTCTGAGTCAGTGTTACTTCACTTAGTATAAGGGTTTCTAGATGCTTCCATTTAACTGCAAATTTCATTATTTCATCTTTCTTTACTGCTGAATAGAACTCCATTGTGTAAATATACTACATTTTGGTTAACCACTCATCAGTTGAGGGATACTTAGGTTGCTTCCATCTCTTATCTATTGTGAAAAGAGCAGCAACAAACATGGTTCTACAAGTGTCTCTAGTGTGGGATTAGTCCTTTGGGTATATGCCAAGGAGTGGTATAACCAGGTCATATGGTAGGTTCACTTTTAGTTTTGTAAGAGTTCTCCACATTGTTTTCCATAGAGGCTGCATGAGTTTGTAATCCCACCAGCAGTGAATGAGCATTCCCCTCTCTCCACATCCTTGCCAACATTTGGTATCATTTGTTCTCTTGATTCTAGCCAGTCTGATTAGGGTAAGGTGATACCTTAGGTTGGTTTTAATTTGCATTCCCCTAACTACAACAGATGTTGAACACTTTTTGAGATGTTTCATATCCATCTTTATTTCTCCCTTTGAGAACTCTCTCTTTAGATCTTTAGCCCATCTTTTAATTGGATCATTTTTGCTTTTTGAGTTCTTAATACATTCTGGGTGTTAAACCTCTGTCAGATGTGTCACTGGTGAAGATGTTTTCCATTCTGTGTCTTTTCTCTTCACTTTTTTTATTGTTTCTTTTGCTGTACAGTAGCTTTTTAGTTTAATGAGGTCCCACTTATTTATTGCTGACATTAATTCTTGAGCAACTTCTGTCTGATTTAAAAAATCCATTCCTACACCTATATCCTGTAAGTTACTGCCAAAATATTCTTCTAATAGTTTCATGCTTTCCTCTTTCACATTGATATCTTTGATCCATTTGGAGTTGACTTTTTTGCAAAATGAAAGGGATCTAGTTTCCTTCTACAGCCGAGATACAGTTTTGACAGCACCATTTGTTGAAGATGCTGTCTTTCTTCCATTATGTGTTCTTGGCACATTTGTCAAACATCAGGTAGCTGAAATTGCATGTACTCATGTTTGGATCTTCAGTGATGTTCCATTGATATATGTGTCTGTTTTTGTGCCAGTACCATGATGTTTTTATGACTATGGCTCTGTAGTATACTTCCAAAGTTAACTATTTTTTTGCATTATTTTTATGTGTATGAGTATGATGTGTGCACATATGTAAATGCACCCATGTCATGCAATGCCCATGGAGGCCAGAAGAGGGCATCAGATCTCCTGGAACTGGAGTTACAGACAGCTGTCAACCTCCATGTGGGTGCTGGGATTCGAACCCACAATTTGACTGCAAGAACAGCCAGTATTCTTAACTACTGAGCCATCTTTCCAGCTTCCAAAGTTAACTATTTTTTACAAGTTATTTTTGTTTTGTTTTGGTTTGGTGTTCTTTTTGAGACAGGGTCTACCTGTAGCCCCAGCTGTCCTGGACCTGGAACTCACTATGTAGACCAGACTGGCCTTGAACTCACAGAGATTTGCCTGCCTCTGCCTCTGGAGTGCTGGGATTAAAGGCATGTGCATCTCTGGGATAAAGCTTTCTGATGTATGTCTGTATGTGGTTTGCAAGTATTTTTTTGAGAATTTTTGCATATAAGTTCATTAAGGATATGGGTCTGTAGTTTTCTTTTTTGGTTGTGTCCTTACCTGGTTTGGGTATTAGAGTGATGCTGGCTTCATAGATGGAATTAGGGAGTTCTCCCTCTGTTTCTATCATTTTGAATAATTTAAGTAGTATTGGTTGGAGGTATTCTTTAAATGTCTTGGAGAATTCTCCTGTGAATCCATCTGGGCCTGAGCTTTTTCTTTCGGGAGGCTTTGTATTACTGTTTCAATATCCTTGTATGTTGTGGGTCTGTTTAAAGTGTTGATTTCTTCTTGGTTTAACTTTTGAGGTTCCCATGATTTCAGATATCTATTTCTTTTAGATGTTCAGATATAGTAGCGTACAGGTTTTTAAAATAGTCCCTTATAATGGTTTGGAACTTTTGGGTGTCTCTTATAGTTTTGGTGGTTCCCATGCTTTTAGGTACCCATCCATTTCTTTTAGGTTTCAAATTCAGTAATATATAAGTTTTTAAAGTATTCCCTTATAATGTTCTGAATATCTTTGGTTTCTGTTGTGATGTTTCCCCTTTCATCTCTGATTTTGTTGATTTGAATTTGCTCTTTCTTTCTTTTGATTAACTGGGCTAAGGGTTTCTGATTTTGTTGATTTGGAGGTGCTTTTTCTTTCTTTTAGTTAACTGGGCTTGTGGTCTATCAATCTTATTTATCTTCTCAAAGAGCCAGTTGTTTGTATTCTTTTGTTTCTATTTCATTAATTTCTGCCCTGAATTTTGTTATTTCTTCTCTTCTGCTGGGTTTGGGTTTCATTTGTTCTTGCCTTTCCAGTGCCTTGAGTTGCAGTGTGTCTCTGGTGATCTGCTGAGATCCCAGCCTTAGCCTTACCAAAGCAGATCTGCCCTGGGGCCTTGGGAGGGGCCTCACACAATCCCAGGTAGGGCTATGGTATGGCACAAGTAGAGGAAGCTCACCACCACGTGGAGGCAGGATTGGGTGCTGTCAGGCTATCCCCTAGGTTCTCAGGCCCTCTGGTAGTAGGAGGCCAGAGGGAGGCCAGAATCTGGCACTCTCTGGGGATCTGCTGAGCTCTGAGCAGCTACCCTGATGGAGGTCTAAAACACCCTCTCAGGCTCTCCCGTAGGATCTCAGCCTTACTCTACCAAAGCCAGGTCTGAGTTTTAAATCTGAGGATCATGTCTGTTTGAGAGAACATGTAATATGTCCTTAAATTGAAGGCAAAAGTGCTAGAGGTTTTCAAAACATCATCAAATCAATAAATAAATGCAAAACATTTTTTTTGAAACACTCTCATTAGCCTCATGTTGGATAAGCATGTCCTCCAAGTGGCAAGCCAGAGTAGGAAGCAATGAATAGATACCTTCTGCTAGAGTCTCACTGATTGCTCCAATCACCTCAATCTAATTGGAATATGAGAATCTCTGTAAGTGAGAAGGGGCAGAGGGAGACAGTCACTCTTCCAACTCAATCTGTCAGCCTTAACTTCATGGCATGAGGGGGAGGGACTAAGGATAGAAACAGGGGAAGCCAGGAAGAGAGAAGGTGCTTTTCCGTCTTGGAACATTGGCAGCAAGTCAG
Source organism: Nannospalax galili (assembly GCF_000622305.1). NCBI lineage: Eukaryota > Metazoa > Chordata > Mammalia > Rodentia > Spalacidae > Nannospalax > Nannospalax galili. Next base: position 1,292,626 of record NW_008337804.1, on the reverse strand, counting down.
TAAGTCACTGCTAAAATGCACAGAAAAATAAAAAAACAAGTTGGCTGGTACCATTGTAAGTACTTCCTCACCACCATCATATGCATTGTTAGCCAGCCAATAAATGCTTTTGTTCCCTAAACTGTGTCATTTTGTCATGTGGATGGTGGGAGGGGGGAACCACAAAGGGAGCCCAGAAACCCAGAACTTGCACCTCTCAGCAGTAAATTTAACCTACACCTCAAAAGACAGATACTTTCACTTGATTACTGTAGTCTTTTGCTATTCCTTCTGTAAAGCCTTATCACAAAGCCAGTGATATAACAATGGAAATGAATTGTCTTATATACAGCTCATTGACTTAAAATCAAGATATAGGTCTTGTATAGGTTTTTCTTTTTGTCTTGTGATAAAATATACTAACAAAAGCAACTCAAAGAAAGAAATTGTCTATTGTGGCTAACAAATCAAGGGTAAAATGCACCAGGGGCTAGAGATAGCTGATCATACTGCATCTGCAGTCAAGAAGCAGAGAGAGATACAGCTTTGTGCTTGACTAACTTTTTCCTTTTTATGTAATCCTGGATCCCATCATATGTAATGATGCTACCCACTGTGGGAATGATAATCTCCTCTAAGCATGCCTAGGTATCTGAAGTGGTTTTGGAATTACCCCCTGTTGTATAGGAGAAAGAGTTTAAACCTAAGAGTGAATAATGGGGTTATTTTCCTTGGAAATGGCATGAAACAGGCAGGAGAGCTAGAACTAGAGGTATAATCATCTTAGCTCTCAGACGTCCTTTGTTCTTTTGGTCCTTGCCCACCCCAGATCTGAAAACTCTCCCAGACTTTCTGGGAAGACTTCCCTCTTCCATCTGAACTCACAGACTTGGATATGTCACTGGGGTCTTTGTGTGCTGCAGAACTGCATGTTCTTCCAGGACTGTAGGCTTCATTGCACCTATGTGAGACTTCCCCATGCCCTGTGATCTTAGTTGACAGGCCTGCTGAGGTCATTAAGATCCTTGTGCACACCAGACCTATGAGCTCCTCCCACCTAAACTATCAGCAAACCTGTTAATCTCTCACAACCCAACCATCCCTACTGATGCATCACTCCTAATAGATCAACTCAAAAGTTATACCAACCTCAAATGCACACAGAACACTCCTTACATCCTATTTCACAGCAACATGAAGTGGCCATGTAAATGAACACCTAGGAGTACTCAGCTGGGTCATAACTTGACAGCTGAGGAAACGGAAAACAAGACACAAAGAAACATTCAACAAAGACAAGATCATCTACCCATACCAAGAAACAACATCACACAAGTTAAGATGTCAAGACTGGTTGGAAAATGGCAAAACAACAGGAATGAACAAAATAATATGTCTCCTCAAGATACTAACATTCCCATATTAATGTTTCTGGAGAATAAACAACCTAGCAGATATTCAAGACAATGATTTTGATATAGCAATCTAAATATCTTCAATGAATTCAAAAAGGGTATCAATAAAAGACTGAATGAAGACTGAAGACACAGTTGAATGAGCTAACTGAAACAATCCAAAATATGAAACCAGAAAACAGTAAAGAGATGGAAAATGTATTCTATCTGTAGACAAAGGATAAAGCTAGGTGTCAGCAACAAAAGAAATGGGAAAAATAACTCATAACATATTGCTGAATGAAAACTAGCTCAAGGAAGAAATCAAAAGTAGATTTGAATGAAAATGAAAATACAACATACCAAAATCTATGGGACACAATATATATTAGAAACATATCATATGTATAAATTAATCATGTACCAGAAGACTTCAGAAAAACAGAAAAATATGTAAAAAAAGCAGATGGGAAGTGATAAATAAAATCAAGGCTGACATTAATGAAATATAATCAAAGAAAAGAACAAAAATAATCAATCAACAAATAATACCCATAATCCTTATTATTCTGTAAAACAGAAAAGGGATACTCGCAAATTATATCTATGTCACCAGTATTACACTAATACCAGAATTAGTTTTTGAATATAAAAACAAGTTTTTATTTGGGAAGAAAAAATGATAGATTACATTTTCAAAGATGAGATATTACTAGAAAATAAGTATATTGAAAACAATGTACTTATTATCTGCTCAATATGCTTCCATTTAACTAACAACATACTCTCATACCTCTTTATAAAGCAAGATTTCAGACAAAAACAAACAAAAAAGAATAACATATCACAATCTCTATTATCAACATAGATACAAAAATCTGCAGTATAATGTACAGTAACCAAATGCAAGAACACATCAAAGTGATTCTAAACCATGACCAATTTGGCTTCATTCCAGAGATTCAAGGATGATTCAACATACATAAATCAGCACATGCAATTTGCTATATAAATAGATTCAATGACAGAAACCATATGATCATCTCGTTATATGTAGAAAAATCCTTTTAAAAAAATCCAACATCCATTTTTGACAAAGATAAGGAATAATCTAATGATACATGGGACACATCTCAACATAATAAAGGCAATATGCAACAAACCCACAATCAACATCATAAAAAAGGAGAAAAACTGAAAACATTCCCACTGAAATTAAGAATCAGACAAAATTTTGTTCAAAGTAGTGTAGCAGGAGGCCTCCAAAGATGGCGTAGACCCAGAGCCCTGGGATTCAGCGAGAATTCACTTCACTTCTTGGTTCACAAATAGCCCGCCAAAAGGAGCCCATGCCTCCATACCCTGCTCAGGAGCCCAGTGACTGCTGACAGAATGCATGGCACAGACCAATCAGAAAATGATACACTTACTAAAGGGACTTGGGGGCAGAGAAAAGGGAGATATAAGGTGTGCCCCCTCCTGCATTAAACAAGCCTACAGCACCTCACCCAGTGCTTGCTTCTACCCAACTCCCGGGGTCTGTGTGTTGTGACTCCGTGCCTCTTACCCCCCCAATCTGCAGGGCACCTGAATCAGGTTAGGGTCTTCACTGGCCTAAGGAGAACCTGCAACACCTGACATCTGAACAGGGACTTCTGCCCATGGTGTTGGCAACACCCAGAACCTCGGTTTGTTCAGTAAGTAGGCCCCTGGTCTTGTCTGTTTCTTCGGCTGCTCGAGGGTGAGTAGCCCCCTCCTCTGTCCCCTCCACCCTGTCTGTCATCTTTATTGTTGGACTACTTTGTTAGATCAGGGAGGCACACTCTGCCCCATGGTCCCGAAGCCCACGTCAGCACCTCCCCCCTCTCAGCTCATCCTGGTGAGTTCCCATAAGGCCTGATCCACCCCGAACTCAGAGCCCAGCCTTTGGGTCACCCTGTTGCCTGTCCAGGAGACACCATGTGAGCATACAGCTGGAGGTGTCATGGCCTCCAGAAGTCCCTCACTGAGCACAAGACATTTGGGTCCGATACACCTTTACATGTCACCCTCATCTTCTACTTTTGTGGTGAATTCCCCTTCATGAGACCCTCCCACAATGGGCAGTTTACCACCACAATGTAGGAACCACAAACGGCAGCACTCAAGGTGCTCCTTAAAACCAGAGGGTTGAAAATGAAACCAAAAGATATGGAACACTTTTGGGATGAAGCCACTAATTTGGCTCTGTGGCTTTCCCCTGAAAACATGTGGGACCCTGACACGTGGATGCGGGTCCTCTTCCTGACCCGAAAAAGGGTGGTCAGGTCAGGGATCACTCCCCCCAAATCGTTTGTACTGATCCTCCTAGCCATCATTGCTAGCCTTAAATCCTCCTTTCCTGAGGAACCCATCTTGGCCTACAACAAACACTGCCGGGAGCAATCTAGTGTAGATCTGGCAATTATCTTGACCCCAGACCCCCCCAGACTCCCCAGACACAGAGGTGGATGCCATCTCTGTGCCCACTTCCAATAAGGAAGGAGCTCCTTTGCCTGTATCTCAGGATACTCTCCTAAAGCTACCATGCCCAAAAATTCCCCTATCCCACTACCTGTGGAAGGAGTTACTCTCTCCCCAACCCAAGTAACCATCCTGCCCCTTCCCTTGCTAATGTGCCCCTCCCTCCTAGACCACCCTCCTTAAAGCCTCACCCGCCTTTGGCCTTTGTCTGCATTTCCAGTTAATGTTGGCCCTGATGTGGTGCAGCGTCCATGGCTGCCCACCCCACTTGCTGACCTCGTTCTTATCCGCAAGGCAGCTGAACAATCGGGCCCTGACTCCCCATATTTCGAACAGGTTCTTCGCCAGTGGTCCTTACAGTTACAAACCCACTATGATTGGTATAGATTACTAAAGGCAGTCGTAGAACCCTCAGTCTTTCTAAACTGGCGTGCAGTCTATGATGATCAGGCTGAAAGCCAGGCATGCCTAAATCTCCAATATGGCCTCAATATTACATTGGACATGCTCATGAGACATGGACAATATACTGACCCCATCTCCCAGTCTACTATTGGCCTCCATGCCTATTTTCAACAAGTTTCTGACTTGTCCTTTAAGGCCTTTAAATGTTGCTCCCCCCGTGACCCACAAGTCTTTTTCCATAATTTGATTCAACACTCAGGGGAGTCCTTCACAGACTTCCTTACCAGTGTCACTGGAGCAGTAGATCAGAGGGTGGAGTCTGGACCCACCCTAGAGGTGATTATCAAACAATTAACTTGGGAGGGACTAAACATTCCTACTCATAATACTATTGCACCTGTCTGCAATGATAACATTCACAAATGGGTACTTGCTACTAGAGACTTGGACCCTAGGACGGGCCCTGTTGTGGCTTTGACCACCTCATTGGAGATGCTTTTTTCTCAAGGAAAACCCACCCACTTTGGTGCATGGGAAGGCTGTTGGAACTGTGGGGGTCTTGGCCACTTTCATAGCCATTGCCCAAGAGGTACAGTCTGCCCCAAGACTCGCTGCCCCAAGTGCAAAAGAGGGTTCCATTGAGCAAAAGATCGTAGGTCACAACCTCAACCAGACTTGGCTCCTTTAAACTCCACCCAGGGTGCCCCTCAGCCCCACCCACAAGAGGGGAAATGAGACAGATATTATGGACTCTCCCAATCCTCAACCATTCCCCACTAATGACCCTGTTCCTAGATGGAACTGCCATAAAGGGCCTAGTAGACACAGGGGCTGATGTCACCATTATATCAGAAACTGAATCCCTTAAATTCCCTCATTGGAAATACCGGCCAGGCCTGCCAATAAAAGGAGTTGGTGGCACACAAGCTACCAAGCTGGTCACACGTCCAGTATATTGGAAGGACTTGGATGGGAACCAGGGCACAGTTACCCCCATAGTAGCAGATGTTCCCCATAACTTGTGGGGTCGAGATGTCCTAGAGGACATGGGTGCAGTCCTTACCATGGACCACCTTGCCTTTTATGATGATATCATGCTCCACCATAACTTGGGACTATCAGGGAAAGGACAACACCTTGCCCAACACCCCCAATCCTAATGGCCACTGCCCACCAGGGATTGACTCCAATCTTGGCCACCAAGCTGATCCCCAACACCTGGCTCTCTTATGATGCCATTTGGGTGGACCAGTGGCCTATAACAGAACCTAAATTATCTGTCCTCAAAAATTTGGTAGCTGAACAATTGAGGCTTGGCCACATCAAGCCCTCTCTCAGTAAACATAATACCCATGTATTTGTTATTAAAAAGATATTGGGGAAATACAGACTCCTCTAGGATCTTAGAGAGGTCAATGGCCAGATGGAAAAGATGGGCTTGCTACACGTGAGCTTACCACACCCCCCCACAGCTATTCCCCCCATCCAATTATATCATAGTATTTGATATCCAAGATTGTTTCTTCCAAATCCCCCAGGCAGAACAAGATAGACCTCACTTTGCCTTCACAGTATGGGAGCCCAACTTTCAAAAAACAGCCAAGAGATACCAATGGAAGGTAGTACCACAGGGTATGAAAAATAGCCCTACAATCTGTCAATTATATGTTAATAAGGCCTTAATCAATATCCCCAAACCTAATTGTCATCCACTATATGGACGATATACTGTTAGCACACAAATCTCATAATACTTTACAGGTTGCAATACCCAGTCTGCTTGCCGATTTAGAATGTCTAGGTCTCTGCATTGCATGAGACAAATTACAATACATCCAACCTTTCACATTCCTTGGCTACCATATAGATACTGTAATTAAACTGCTTAACCCTTCCATCTTTCAAAAAACTGTATATACCTTGATGGTGCTCCAAGAACTCTGTGGGACTATAAACTGGCTCAAACCATTTATACCAGTCCCTGACTTGGAATTCCACACATTGTTCTCTCTGGTGGAAGGCCATAATTCACCAACTTCAAGGATCCCTCTCACCCAGTCAGCTAAGGATCTTCTTAATGAAATAGATCATATACTGTGGTCTGCATCACTCCGATGTCATGACCCAGCAGAATCATTACTGGAGTTGACCCTCTGGACTAAAAATGGTGTCTTGGGGGTGCTTTGGCAGCAAGATCTCCTGGTGTGGATCCACCTGGCTACCTTGGACCTAACTAGGCTTAGCTCTAAGTATGATATTGCCTTCAAGTTAGCAATTAAGGCCCAACAAACAGCCAAGTGCATATTCAGAAAGGAACCTGACAAAATTATACTGTGCTTTCCTCTTAAGCATTCCAAACATTATGGGAATACTCTCTGGCTTTCCAACTAATGATGTCCAGGTTCACAGGGGAGTTGGATAATCACACACCCCCAGATTAGCATCTGGCCAGCCTGGCCTGTTTGGAAATCACCACTCAGCCACACACTTCCCCCTGCAAAAACTCCCTACCTTTAGCCACGCTAGCCTTCTCAGATGCCAATAAGTCCCATTATGGCACTGTCATTCAGCTCATGGGAAAGGATGACACCTGTTACATACAAGCCAATCCCGGCTCTGTCCAGTTGGGGGAGCTCCTGGCCTTGTTAAAATTCTTCCAAGTCTGCTAGACTGAGCCACTCAATATATTCTCCAGCAGCCAGTATACAGTTCAGGCCCTCAGATGTCTTCCCTTTGCTCGGGTAAAAGGCCATAAGGATCCCATCACTAGAATGATGAGAGTTCTCCAGATTATCTTAGATAACAGACAATGGCCCTGGCACATCTCCCACATAAGATCACACACCAAGCTCCCTGGGATCTTGGCAAAGGGAAATGACAAAGTAGATAAATTTATTATGTCTGTAGAGATTTCTCTACAAGAACAAGCCAGAGCCTTACACCAACAATTTCACCTTTCTCCTTGCAGTCTGCACCACCTTCTACCCAACTTACCCATCTCTCAATGCAAACATCTTCTGTTTCTATGTCTTAAATGTCTTGTTCTTCGTTCCCACAGTAAGAAAAAAAAATCAATCACTCAGTGTATCAGGCCCTCAGAGCAATACACGAAGATGATTTCAACCCGCCCTATGCATCTCAACAGACTTGACTTGCACAAATGTATGAGGCCTCCTACAGATAATTCCCCACCTTGACTGATCCCCTGGGATGATACCCCTTGGAGGACTCGTAGCCAATGATGGGTAAGATCCTTTTGGGCTGAATCAACCTAAGCCAGGACATGGACGTGTATGTCCACGCTCCAATGATGGGTAAGGTTCATGCCTAAATAGGACAACCTAAGACAGGCACAGTCCATGATCCTGGGGTCATCCGGAGGTGGAGCTGCCTACAGGCTCTCGCTGGACAGTCATTTTTAAAGAAAAAGGGTGGAAATGTAGCAGGAGGCCTCCAAAGATGGCGCGGACCCAGAGCCCTGGGATTCAGCAAGAATTCACTTCACTTCTTGGTCCGCAAATAGCCTGCCAAAAGGGGCCCACACCTCTGTACCCTGCTTGTGAGCCCAGTGACTGCTGAAAGAATGCATGGCATGGACCAATCAGAAAATGATATTCTGACTAAAGGGACTTGGGGGTGGAGAAAAAGGAGATATAAGATGTGCCCCCTCCTGCATTAAACAAGCCTGCAGCACCTTGCCTAGTGCTTGCTTCTACCCGACTCCCAGGGTCTGTGTGTTGTGACTCCATGCCTCTTACCCCCCTAATCACCAGGGGACCCAATCCAGGTTAGGGTCTTCACAACTGGCCTGAGGCATCTCAACATAATAAAGGCAATATGCAACGAACCCACAATCAACATCATAAAAAAGGAGAAAAACTGAAAGCATTCCCACTGAAATTAAGAATAAGACAAAATTTTGTTCAAAGTAGTACTTGAAATCTTAACTAGAGCAATAAGACAAATCAAGGAGTTAAGAGGATGCAAATTGGAAAGGAAGAAGTCAAAGAATTCTTAATACAGACATAATTCTATACAAAAAATGTTAAAGATGTCACCAGAAAATTTCTAGAGTTGATTAACACATCCCTTTGGGTTGCCAAGGTAGTCCAAGAGACTCCCAAAGTTATACAAGCTACTGCCATAGCACTTTATTGCCTCCAAGAACTTGAAGATAAGACCCTATGGCTGAAGGCAGGACATAATTTGGACACAGGGTTTGGAGGAGTGAAGGTGGAACTGACTTGGAAGTCACATCCCCTCAAGGCTAGCTCTCATAGATTTAGAGAGTATTATGCAATATGTTAAGGAAGAACATCAGTAGATGGTTCAACTTCAGCTTTAAGGCCTAATAACCACAAAAAAAATGACTGGCACAGAAAACTGTATTGCGGCTGTAGAGGCTCTTTTATCTTGGGGGGTAATCTACACCTACTTAATTGGACCTAAGGCCCACTTAATGGGAGGAAACTCATGTGTGGTACTGTAAACATAGCCAAATACACATGGTTGGAGAGGTCATAGATCCTAGAGAAAACCCCAAGGCTGTCACATGCCTAGACTAGTACAATTTCTTACTGTGTGCAAAATATGGATCTTTATATTTACAGACAAGTAACCCAGTCACTACTCATGAAAGAAGCTTCGTTTGAAACAGATGGAGATCATTACAGTGTTCCATAACTGATCATACAAAGAAATTGTCTAAGTGACACATCTACAATGTAACCTCTATACCTAACACTCACAGAAAATAGTGCAATAAGGGTAGAGAAAATACTAATGCAGCTGTCAACTCCATGAATCTCATTCATGCAACAGAAGGCTGTGGATACAAAAGGACACAAATGACCAAAGCATAGAGAATAGGAGTCTGCAGAGTGTAGCACATTGTACATTGAACTCCTATATTAAACACCACCCACCCAGAGCTCAGGACCATTACAGAAGAAGAGGTAGAAAGACTGTAAGAGCCAGGGAGGAGATGCATGACCATATGAAAATAGAGTCCAATGGGTTCCTGTGAGCTTCTCACATGAACCTACAGCAAGTGTTTCAGTATGCACAAGACTCATGCAAATTTAAGCAGAAAAAAACCCAGCACAGAACCACGGAAATAGCCAGCAGGGCCCAATCATAGTTGAAGAACTCTTGGGCAGCTGATTACTGCATGGTGAGGAAGGGCTGATCTTCTTAAAGTGAGGGACTTTAGATAAGCTGACTAGATGTAAGTGAATGAGCTTACACTGAGGGACTCTGGGAATACTATCTTAACTGATCCTGCCTTAACACAAATGACAGAATGAATGAATTCCAGTAGAGGGGGCTATGTGAAGGTGCCAGTGGGGAAGGGGGAATAAAGATGATGAAGATGTTCTGTATGAAAAACACAAAAATTCAGCAAAAAATTTAAAAAAGAAAACTAATCATTACTCACACCCAGTGGTAAATCCTGTGTGCTTCCAGAACACTGGTATGGCATGACTATTAAAATGTTAGCTAATCATTTTCTAATTGGGTTTACAGTCCCCTTCATTAAATGGAGCCCATATGTGACACTGATATCAGACTTAAGAACATGTGACTAGACAAGCTCACAGGCCATAGGGGCAAGTCTAAAACTATTATTCTGCTAAACAGATCAAAGGAACTCCAAATGACTTATCATTATACCCATAGACTAAACTAATACATCTCTCAGCTCTCACCAGAGAAGTGTCTTGCAGCAGGTGGTAATTAACATAGAAACTCACAACTGGCCAATGTGCAGAGAATATTTAGCTCCAAATTTCTTATTCCTGAATTGGATACCTATATTAAATTTTTGCCCATGAAGGATCAGGGGTCATTTCAGAAGAGAAAGAGTGTAAGAGCCCAAGGTTATGAATGACCACAATGAAGAAGAGTTTTCCACACAGCTCAGTTTTCATATGAACTCACAGCAATGTTGACAATACAAGTACCTTGCAAGCTCAATCCATACAAAATTCCAGCATAGGCTTGGGGAAGTAGATAAGAAACCCCAACCCTACCTGAGGAACTATTGGAACCTGATGGCTGCTGGGAAGGGAAAGTCAATCTCTTTTAAGAGTGTGATTCTTGGTAAGTTAACTATGTTTTAGTGGGTAGTTCCCCACTGAAGGACATCAGGGAACACACGTTTGAGTTCACATGCATATATTACATGAAACTGGGTGAGCTGTATTACTGGAGTATTGCAGATGGTGGGATGTAAATATTTTTTACTAAAAAATATTTTTATTGAGCTTATGTACATTTCATACAACAGTTCTTAATCAAATTTAGAGCCCACCTTCTCCATGCATTTTCCAACCTAACCCCTCCCCTACTGGACCACATGAGTTCTGCCAGTTCACCATACATGTTAAGTTCTATTTAGCCAGTTGTTTGTATACAGATGTCTTTTAGTGCAAGTTCATCCACTGGAGTCTAGTCAATCTATCTTGAGATCTCTATTTTCCCCTTCTTTAATTAATTTATTTATTTTTATGGGGCTTTTAGCTGCTCTAATGGGGGGTGTAAGTTTGATCAAAATATATTCTCTGAAATTTGCAAAAAAATCCAATAAAATAGGAAAAAAATGTTAAATATGAGACTTCTGAATCAGAAAAACTAAAAAAGAAGACATGGAGTGTGAATTACAATAAAACATAATTTCCTCTGTGGGGATTCAAATAATTCAGTTAGTTTACCATCATCATGCATACTTATCTACATGCCTGTTAAGGTATCCCGGTAAAAATATCACTAGAAGTAAAAGCAATAATGCTGACTACCTATTTTCATCTCCAAAGTCTTTAAAACATTAAAAGCTTTCTTTCTTTCTTTCTTTCTTTCTTTCTTTCTTTCTTTCTTTCTTTCTTTCTTTCTTTCTTCTTTCTTTCTTTCTGTTTGGGTCTCCCTGAAGTTACAGCAGGCTGGGAACTGACTATGTAGAGCACACTATCCTGTGTCTCATGGAGACCTGCCTGCCTCTGCTTTCTGATTGCTGGAATTAAAGGTATGTGCCACCATACCTGGTTTAAACCTTATGTCTTAAAGAATATCAGGTTCTTTCATTCCAGAATATTGTTTTCTTCTCTTTGATTTTTAAATATTTTCCCTAAATACTGAATTTTTGTAAACATAAAATGGCATTTCAATTATTGTATTTGGGTTATGGAAATTTGGAAACAAAATGAAGTTCAATATGATAGAAAAAGACAATAGAATCAAAGACTTGTCATTGTGCTTTAGAAATTCAAAAACTAAGAATTGATGCCTGTAGAAAATACAATGCCCATGGTCCTCTCAAAGAAGAACATGAAAGTGATAGGCACGTTATAGCCTTTGAAATGACAGTTAAGTAGTGAAATGCCTCAACAAGGAGAGGTAAATATTCATGAATGCAAGTCAATATTAAATCATAATAGAAGTGTTTAAAACTGTGTTTAAGTAATAAAAGTCATAAGATACATTCATCCAGATTTGTTTGGTATAGCAATAGAATATTGAGTACATTCTTATCAGTTTATTGTTCTTTGCTTAATTAATAAAGTCAACAAATACACTGATTGGATACTGATAATGCCTGATATTTGAACTTTCTGTCACTTATTCTATTAGGAGAAGACAGAATCCTAAAAGACAGACGGTGTTTAGAATTCAGTGGAGAACTTGATAAGTCCTGTCTGGTAATTTGGATTCTGAGGGATGTGAAAACAAAGAGCTCCGTTTCCTCAAGGAAAAAAAAAAGTATGATGCAAATGTCCTGCTTCATTGTGAGGTTCTCACAGGAAGTGGCATCAGAGATAAGAGTGACAGCAGATTTAGACAGGCACCAGGTGGGAGGAAACAGATTAAAAGAACTGTCTACTAGGCAATGGCTCTGTTGGTAAAGTGCCTCTCACATAAGCATGTGGACCTATCTCAAAAAGTAGAGTGGAAAGGGTTTGAGGAAGACATTTGACATCAACCTCTGGCCTTCACATCTGGACACAGACACAGGTATGAAAATAGACAAACAAAAAAACAGACAGAATGAGAGAGGGATAGAGAGAGAGACACAGAAACATACACACCACACAGAATGAGAGAGATAGAGATAGACAGAGATAGAGAGAGACACACACAGAGAATTTCCCATTGACTACCCTGACCATACAGACAAATCTAACAAATTAGTGACCTACACATGGCTCAATGACACAAGGAGAGAGCAGGAAGGAGCACTGACTCCGATGAAGTTAAGGAAGATGATGATTAAGGGAAGACAGACTGCAAAGTTGCAGAGGAAACTCATGAATGGGGGAAAGCACTTATTAAAATACGTGGATTTCAATTATCCATGTAGCTTTTCAGTAAGCGTTATATTCTCATGTAAAATATATTTGAGATGTACTTAGTATAGAAAAAAATATTGTAGAAGGACTGAAACATATTTGGAGTTGTAAAACTCTTTATCATTTTGTAATCAAGTTTTCCCTTTCATAAATTATGAAACAGTTTATAAAGAACATTCCTTTAGTTACAGAAGAAAAACTTTAAATTGTAGAACACACGCAAGGTTTAGTTTTCAAAGATGGAATTATCTACAGATCATCTTCTATGATTTTACTTTCATTCTGATCTCTATTTAATATTTTTTCATGTTTGTCAATCATAGGTATATATCAGTCCAATGCCAATTAGTCCAATGAATAAATATACTTTAGAAAAATCCCTAATATTCTCAGATCACCGTGTGATCAGAATAATCACAAATAAACTACCTAGCAATTAACTGATATCCTTTCATTGCTTTGGAGCCTGAAACTATAATTTACACTCCCACATGCTAAAGGAAGTTCAAAGTATTTCCCTATGCCTACTTTAGTAAATACCCAATGTGTCCCATTTGCCCAGGATTTGTCACTTTTTGTTTAATCCCTTAATTCTGGGAATTTTTGACATATATTTTCTGAAAGCAATACATATATATATCATAAATGCTTTTAAAATAGTGACTGTGATTGGTTTTGTATTTCCAAGTTCTGTGACAAATTGTTCAGATATCAATAATGTTTATTAACTGATAAATGAATTAGCTAACTAAATCCCAGAATCATGTGATTGTAGTCTTAAAACAGATGTTTGTTACCTTTTCACATTTGTTTTCATTAAAACTGCAGAAATATTTTTCTCTTGCCTTCTCTTAATTCCTATCAATGTCAAAATAATCTTTTCCAAATTATCCTGTACTTTTTTCATTAAAACAAAATGAAGTTATAATAAACAAAAACATGTATGGTGAATACTTTGACAATAATTCTGCACCTTGTTCAGGTCTAGAGATGTAAAAATTATCCCTAGCAGGCATGAAGATCTAGATTTAATCCCAAACACATCTAATAAAAGAAGAAAGGGAGGGGCAGGACACTGTTCTGTGTGATGGTTCAGTGGTTAAAGGGCTTGTCACACACACAGGAGGACCTGAGGTTGAATCCCCAGCACCCATGCAAAGTCAAACTTCTAAAATCCCATTGCTACCATAGCAAGCTGGGAAGTTGAGGCTAGAGAACCCACAGGAGTTAATGGGCCAGCTAGCCTCACATAGACAATGACAAACAAGAGCCCCTCTCTTAAAAAAGATGGAAGGTGAGCACCAAAAACAAGGATGTCTGCTGATCTCCACACACATGCCATGGCACCAGGTGGGCACACTCACACACACACAATCATGCACACAGACACATATAAGTAAAAAATAAATTTTATTCTTTTGAAAAACAGTACTTTATAAATGAATAGATTCAGGGCTTGAGATATGGCTCAGTGGATAAGAGCACTGGCTGCTTTTGCAGAGGACCCACGTTTGGTTTGCAGCACCTACGTGGCCTCTAACAACTGTCTGTTACTCCAATTCCATGGAATCCGATACTCTCGTCTGATCTCTGCAGGCATTGCAGGACACTAGTGCACTTACATACATGTAGGCAATATAGTCATGCATACAAAATAAAAATAATTAATAAAATATTTTTAAAATACTCTATAAATTAATTTTAATAGACAAAATTATATTTTAATTTTAATAAGTAATCCAAATACTTTCAATTTCAAAATATATTCAGTGGAATTAACTGAACACTTAAGAGTATACAGAGCTCTTCCAAAGAACTGGAACTTGATTCCAGCAGCAATATATATTGGGCAGCTCACAACTACCTGTAACTCTAGCTGAAGGGAATCTAATGCCCTAAACACAGACTTATATAAGTTAATTTAAGTATCTTAGAGAAGGTACCAAAAAATCAGTTCTAGCACCTGGAATGGCAGTACATACCTTTAATACCAGCACTTAAGAGGCAGAGGTAGGCAAATCTCTAGGAGATCGATGCTACCCTGGTCTATAGTCAGTTCCAAGTTCCAGCTGGGGCTGCAGGGAATTGCGCTATCAAAATAATATTATGTGAATAAAGTAGTTCCTTTTTATCTTTTAAAATATTTATTCAGTTTTATTCATGTGTATGTGCCTGCTTGTCTGCAAATTCCCTGTGTGTATGCAGGTGCCCATGGAGAGTAGAAGAAGACATAATAAATCATGGAACTGGAGTTCCAAGTGTTTTTGAGCTGTCCAGTATGGGTTCTGGGTCCTCTATGATAGCAGCAAGCACTCTTAACTGATAATCCATCTCTACAGTCCCAAGAATTTCCTTTCCCCTAAGATAAATAAGTCATGATTAACTAGAGACTCTTCCAACTGCCAATGTAAAATTCTGGTTTCAAGAAGATAATACAAGTTAGTTTAAAATTAGACATTGTGTATTTTATAAATCTAGAGACTCTCAGTAAATTTCTTAGTGTCTATGTAGAGTTAGCAAAGAAGCACTTTATAAATCAAAGCTTTACTATAGAAGTGCTAAAATAAATCAAGTCATTTGCCAATTTCAGACAAGTTATTGAATCTTTGCTGAAGAAAATGTCACTTCAGTTTGAAATTTCCTTTATAAACTTGGTCCCATCAGGGCAACATTCTACCAACACCAAATAAAGACTTTCAGGAGTACTGAACAGATTTATAAATACTGTACCTCAAAAATAAAATACTACCTTAAGAAAATAACAGTCAAGAAAGCAAAAGCTATTCCATAGCCTCAGTCATCTAAAAATGACAGAGCTGAAGTGATGAACTTGGAAAGCAGAAACAATATTCATGTGGCATTTTATGAAGGGAATCACAGCAACAATATCAGAATAAAGAGAAGTGACAACACAAATCACATACTTCAAGGCTGCTTTGAGATGAATGTTGACAAATCATTCATCTCTTTAAATGCTCTTGAAAAGAAGTGACATTATCGTATGCTTTAGGTTCCCTGCGTACACTTGCAGTGATCCACTTCTAATAAAGCCTGCGGTGGAGTCTCTTCAGCTCAGCAACTTTAATTGCTGCTTCTCATTTTCCTCCAGTATCTGAAGCTAGTGCCCTGAAAAAGGTGTTTTTATATGAAAATATTTTTCATGTACAGAAATGACAAATGGCCCTAACATATCACAGCACATCTACTCTACTTCAGGGCAGCATTAGTTAGGGCCATAAATAAAGTCTTACTTCTGCTAAATAAGAATAGTGATGACATTTACTGTCCATTTGGAAAAATAAATAGGTGAGTATTCCCAAAGGACCCCTGAGATGACAGAAACAAGAAGGCCAGCCACTTCTAAAAGTCCGTACCATGAATTTGAAATACACCTGTGCAACTGCAAGGATAACACACCTTTCCCATGTAGACTTGCAGTTCAGATAATGCAAGTCAGGAAAAATAGCATTTGTATGTATTTTTAAAATATGTGCACTCACTATACTTCAGAGAGATCTGTTCCTAATTATAAAATCTCATACAGTTATGACACAATAGATTTTCTATGAGTCCATACTCATTTTTTTCTTTAAATACTACTTGCCAAATTTGAAAAGGATGTTATTAATTATACTATCATTCCTGCTCTATCCAGCTGTATGATTTCCTAATTTAGAAGGAATTAAGAAATATTAATACCTGTGGGCTATGAGTAATAACTGGTAATTTATTACTAATTGGCTATTTTTTTCAATTTTTACCAGCATAAATACAGGACATGAAAATAAACCATATATAGTTATAAGTAATACTTCATAAACATATTGACTGTATGGTTGCAGAGATTCTAAGCCAACTAGAATGAATAATCACACATACACACACATACACAAATATATCCCTGAAAATTCCAAAGGGTTAAAAAATTAAGTTACTATAGATAATAAAATATTTTGTAAATATGCAAGCATTGGAATTAAAATGAAACAAATGATTCAATTAGACTTCAGTTTGACTTTGTTTCATAAAAGCCAAAGTGAGAAAAAGGAATTGATACTCTTTTTAGTTTAACTCTATTGTACTATTACCAAAGGAAAGAGCTTAAAAGAATGACAGTTTTATTTGGGCTCAACATTTGAGAGTTTTCATCCATGGACAGCTTGTTTCTTTGGTGTGAGCATGTCTTCAGGTGGAACTGTATCTTGGCAAAATGCGTGGTATGGCAAACTCCTCACCTCAAAGTGAACAAGAGGTGGAGCGTGATTTCCTGCATTCCTGAGCTTCCTCCTTCTGTTTTATCTCATCTCTGTGCCTACCTCATTGGATGACACTATTTACCTTCAGTATAGATCTTCCTTCATTCTATAATGCTCTCTGGAAAATGTTTCCAAGATAATCTTGAAAGTGCGATTGTCTAATCTCCTAGGTATCTTACATTCAGAATGATCTGATAATCAAAATTATTCATCACAAGAATATAATCACTTCTTTGGTATTAATAGATGGAGAAAAGTATAGATGATCCAGGAATACCGATAATTAGTCTATAACAAAGATCGCTAATAATTTTACCAACTTTTACCTCATATGTTGAAAATGAGGGCTTATTGAGCAAATTCAAGATTCAATCTTATATCATTCTTTAACACACACACACACATATTTGAAATGGAGTTTTTCTATAATAGAGAGACAATTCCCATACCAGACAACAGGCTAGCAAATAATAAGCCTAGTGCCAGAAATGAATTATCTATTTTGAAGGTGTTGGCCCGGAGATTCCCAAGCATTGTAGGCTACTGGCACTGCCCTTGGTTATGCTTCAAAACTTGACATAAGACCCTATTGGTGAAGACAGTCACTACTTGAGTCATCGAACATTGAAAACACAAGCTGGTACATCACCCTGCTTCCTGCTTGCTCTCCCTGCTGCTTGTGAATGTCTGAAATATGATGAGTCTTCTTTCTGCTCCTACCATTATGCCATGGTTTCCCCTCTCTGAAGGACTCTATCCCTCTGGAACTGTAAGCCAAAAGGAACTCTTACTCCTTAAGTTGCTTTCTGTCATGTTCATCAAAGTAATAGAAAGATAGTTAATATACAACTCTCCTTTAATATTTTCCCTCCCAAGGACTATTTATGGCTTCAGTGAAAGATTTGAAGGTAGGATCCACTTATGAGAGCAAATATAAAGAATTTTTCTGGGATTAAGTTACCTCAGTAAAAATGTTTCCATTTCTGACAACACAGTGGGCCTTAACAGGAATGACTGAGTATATGGGCTCCAGTGGGGGCAAGTATGGGAGGGTCCCAGTAGGGGCAGGAGTATAGAGATGATTAAGGTTGCTTGAGATGTTCTGTATGAAATACATAAAAAATCAACAAATTAAAAAAAAACTTTTCCAGTTTCATCCATTTACCTACAAATATAATGATTTTATTTTCCTTTAAAATTGAATACTATTCCATTATGTATATGTACTGTATTTTTCTTATAGTCCATTGATGGACATCTAAGTTAATTCTATTTCATAGATATTATGAATAGACTGACATTGAATATGCATGTGCAAGCATTTTTATATAGCAAGTAATTTCCTTTGAGTACATCCAGAAATGCTACAGTTGGTTTCTGTGGTGGTAGTTCAATTTCCAGTTGTTTTGAAAAATTTCCATCCTGAATTCCAAATTTTTGTATTACTTTACACTCCCACCAACAGTATACAAAATTTCTTCTTTCACCACATATACGCCATCAGTTACCACTGTATTTCTGATGATGGCTATTCTGAATGGGGTGAGATGGAATCTTCAAAAGATTTAATCTGCATATGAATTTTGAGCACTTTAAAATGTGTTTCCCAGATACCTGTAATTTCCTTGAGAATTTTCTGTGCTAAAGACATCATATATTTTGACTGTAAGAGGTAAATAAATCAATCTCAAACTGTCCAGGAAACTTCCTCACTGATGGCTAGCTTTCTTGGTGTCAGAGGTCCTATGCAGGCTACTGGGGGAGAAAAGACTTCAATGACACCTTACTTAGTCCTGTATGCTGAAGGACACAATGCTGGCCTGTCAGGCAAAATCGCTGAAGCAATATTGCTAAAATTACTATTGGATAACTACTACTTTAATTTGATTTTATACCTGATCCACAGGAGAGAATTTGTATCTGGCACTGTAATCGTGGTTAAAAGCTCATGGCTGCGAAATCATAGGTCCTAGGGTAGAACCTGCTGTTGTTATTTGGATAAATCATCATGTTGCCAAATGCCATGTAAATATTTGTTTATACCTATACACCTGGAAAGCTCTCAATTTTGGTCAAAGGTTGCTGCAGTGGACAACAATCAATGCAGAGGTACATAGTAGGTCCAAGTGTCAAGAATAAGATACAGATTGCTTAGCCATAAATGGGCAATCTTTATAATCCTGCCCTGCCTTTCCCACCAAGGCTCCAGGAAATTTTCAAACGAGGAAGCAGAAGGATACAAGAGCCTGAGTATAGAGAGAAGTATTGTAAATGCTGTCATCTGGAGATGACATGGCTATTACACTCTTAAACAATAAGGGGCTATGGTTATCTGTACAAGCATGTACATGATAAAGCCAGCCAATATTCCAGAATACATGGGAGAGGTATTCTCCATGACATGTTCTTTACTGAGGAGCTATCATCAGTTGACATCTCCTGGAGGATGTAGAATCATTCCTTTGAAGGGCTGTGATCACTGGCAGTTTTTCTATACTCCAGTGGAAGGTCCCACAGCCATGGACACATGAGCAGCAATAATTGGACATAGTGAGTTATCAGAATATCCACAATTATAACAACATGCAGAGAATAAGGGACTGTGGGGTGCTCTGGTAGAAATGGGAAAATATGTCATACCCCCTCCCCTCCAAGGCTCAGGGATCATCATGGAAGATACAGAAAAATTATGAGACAGAGATAATGGATGTCTACAGAAAAAAGCATTTGATGGACATGACAGTGTTGTTGCACACATGAACTCACAACAGATGTGACTGCATGCACAAGATATGCAATCAAGTCAGCTGAATTACTGGTTTGCATGAGGGAAGTGCTAATAAGCTTCCACCCCTAGCTGAATAAATCCTGGCAATTGGCTGCCGGAGGAGAGTCAGTTTTCTTTGGGGATATGGCCCTGAGAGGCTACTCAAGATCCATTACTTGGTCTTACACTCATGCATATACAAGCAGAATAAATGAATTCAGTGGGTTTAATAAAAGATCACATAAAGTTTGGAAGGAAAAGTGGTCAGGGGAGAAGGGGAGAAATTGGAAGGGATGGAGAGGTTGGGGGATTTGATCAAAACACATTCCTAGTATGAACAAAATTTAGAACATTAATACAGATAGGATATGAAGTGGGAGGGGACGTGTTGTGAGGAATATGAAGGAAGTGGGATGGGTGAGTAATGGGGAATAGATGTTATCCTATTTCATTGTATATATGCATGAAATTACCAAGAATAAAAAATTTTAGCAAAATGAAATAGGGGGATTTGATCAAAACACATTCCTAGTATGAACAAAATTTAGAACATTAATACAGATAGGATATGAAGTGGGAGGGGACGTGTTGTGAGGAATATGAAGGAAGTGGGATGGGTGAGTAATGGGGAATAGATGTTATCCTATGTCATTGTATATATGCATGAAATTACCAAGAATAAAAAATTTTAGCAAAATGAAATAAATATAATGTATAATACATACATATTATAAATATAAAAAGCATAGATTCCTATACATAATTTTTCTATTATTACCATAGTTATATTTTCATTCACAATTTAAGAGAATTTATATAGATCATAATTTTAAATAGCATTTCCTACTGAGAAAATTAAGAAATGGGGAGACTATCAGTGCATCATGATGGGTAGATGATGTGAAAAATTCACGTTAGAACTGGAATTTTCAAAAGAACAAATTAAATACAGAGAATATAAGTCTGAGAGGTGTCCAGTCTTAGGTAACATATCTACAGCAGAACCTCTACACCTAAGGCTTATGGAACATAACAGAACAGGGGGTAGAGAGAAAACTAGTGCATCCCTCAACTCTCGCCAGCAAAGTTTCCTTACACAACAGAGTGTGGTGTGCACAGAAGGCCACAACTGCCTAAATTTTAGGGAATAAGAAACTGCAGAGTGTGTGTCTCACTATAGGACTTCTATATTAAACCACACTCACCCACAGCTCAGGGACCATTGTGGAATAAGGGGAGGAAAAATTGTAAGAGTCAGGGTGGTCCACAAATGTAGGGAAACAGGACTTCAGGCCACCGGAAGGTTGCACATGTGATCTTGTAGCAATGGTGGTGTCTATCACAAGACACACACCAACTAAATCAGAAAAGGACCAAGAGTGGATCTAGGGAAATGGATGGCTGGTTGCCCCCAGTCTGAGAACTGTTGGAAGCTGATTACTACTGGGTAAGGGAGAGTAGACCTTCCTTACAACCTCTAGATAGGCTGAGTAGATTCCAGTGGATGAACTTGTACTGAAAGACATCTGGGTACAGATGCTTGACTACACATGACTTAACGTGTATGGCAGAACACATGAAGTCAGGTGCGGGGGTTGGTGAGGGTCATGGATGGGGAAAGGGGGGTCTAAATTTGATTAAGAACTGCTGTATGAAGTATGCAAAAGTTCAGTAAGAATTAGGTAAAAAAAATGTAAAAATGTAAAAAATGTTAAAAAAAAATGTAAAATCAATTGCCGCCAGGACCAACAATCTGATGGTGGAAGGAAAGAACCAATTCTTATAATTTGTCCTCTGACTTACATACACATGCCATGGCATGCTTATGTGCCCTACATCCTACACACACACACACACACACACACACACACACACACACACACACATATTTTGAGAGAGAGACAGAGAGAGACAGAGACAGAGAGAGAGAGAGAAAGAGAGAAAGAGGAGAGAGAGCTTGCTTACATGGCAGCTATGAACCATCCTTAACTCCAGTTCCAGAGGAATCTGAAGCACTGTGGTATTGCATGACACAGGTGCACTCACATACACGCAGGCAATACACTCATACACATAACATAAAAATAATAAATAAGATAGTTATAAAGTGATGCTATACCAAGAGATAACTCCAAGATTTCAGTAAGTTTGTCTGAGTAGACAAGAAAAAGGTATTTTTTTCTTCAAAGATAGTGTAGATATAGCCCAGCAATTATGAACTGACTGAATTATAAAATATACAGTAAGTTATGGTTCAGGATTATTTTAGCTTGAACATTGTCATAATTCATGACATTATCAATTGCTTTCCATGACATAGGATGGAAAATATCAGTGATTTTTCCATGGAAATAGTTTATTTTAGCTTTGTGAATAAAGGACTACTAGAGAAATTCATTAGAAAATGTAACTGATAATTAAGACAACAGTGCTGCTATCTGAATAAATGTGGAAAACATTAAAATAGAGGTGCCAGGGTTAGACAATTCATAATAAGTTTTGGAATGAGTTTACAGCTATTAGCTCTTTGAGCTCAGGCTAAGTCTTATTAATTCTAGTCAATAATCAGGAATTATCTACAAAAATTATCTATAATAGACAAAGTCAGTTTCTGAGAATGGGCAAAATGATGATTGTTCAGAAATGGCAGTAGGCTGAGCTGTCTTTTATCCATTTCTCCAATTCCATCAAATGAATATCATAGCCAGTTACAACATAACAATGTAATGTAACTTAACTTGATGCTTGAAATATTTGTTTAGTAGTAGCACATCATTTTACAGTATTTTTAGCATATGCATTGAAATACAGATTTCACCAACAGCTCTATGTAAATATCAGCAAGAGTTTAGATAACACTCTTGTGCATATACCAATAGGAATGTATATCACCATACCACAGAGATAAATGTACAACCATATTTATTAGAGCACTAGTTATAATAACCAAGATATGGAACCAGTCATCATGCCTATCAAAAGGTGAGTAGATAAACTATGGTATACATATACATGAATTTTATTCATCCATAAAGAATTAAATAATGCCCTATGCAAGAAAGATGATGGAACGGGATATACCCATGCTAACTTAAGTAAACATACCAGACTCAAAAAGGAAAATGTTATGTTTTCTCCCATAGGTGGAACATATTCAGTTTTTCACAGCATCTGGACAAAACAAACACAAGTGCATTGGTAGATAGAATGAAAGGTCAAAATAATTAAAAACTACTGTTGACAGAGCCAGAGTGTTTATGTTGTTGAATGAAATTTTATTTTAGATTTATAGATAAAACCACAAAGGTGAAACATTGCAACATGTTGTTCAAACATTCCAAAGAAATTGCTTCATGCATTCCTTCATAGCTTATACAAATTTCTAAAAATTTCCCTTACCTGTCATCAAACTG
Source organism: Nannospalax galili (assembly GCF_000622305.1). Lineage (NCBI taxonomy): Eukaryota > Metazoa > Chordata > Mammalia > Rodentia > Spalacidae > Nannospalax > Nannospalax galili. The sequence continues at coordinate 1,269,568 of NW_008337804.1, read as the reverse complement.
TCATTTACTAATTATGCATAAGACTGAGTAGGAGGAGGGAGGTTAGATGGGGAGAGAGGAGCGATTAATAAAACTTAGGCAAGGTAAAAAAGCCAGAGGGAAATATAATAACTCAAAAACCTCTTGATAAATATAGAGCAATATTTGAATATTAGTGCATGTAGACTAGGCTACATAACAAGAAGCACAGTGCCAGACAGGAGAAACATCTCTTCAAGTTTTTTTTTTGTCACAGTAATCCAAGAGATTCCCAAAATGACACAGGCTATTGCGACAGCCCTTGGTTACCTCCCAGAACTTGAAGGCAAGGTCTCACTGCTGAAGACAAGACATACTTTGGACATAGGACTTGGAGCAATGGGGCTGGAACTGACATGAAAGTGTTCTCTCTGAGGACTAGTTCTCGTAGTTCTAGAGGATACTATACAAGCTGTTAAGGGAGAAAATCAACCAGTAGTTCAACCCAGCTCTAAAGCTTAATAACAACAAGAACTGACACGGCAAACTACCTCTATTGATGCAGTAGTGGAACTGTTATCTCGGGGGTAATCAACAGGTATCTAGTTGCACTTAAGCCCTCTCAGTGGGAGGGAATTACTGGGTGGCACTGTAAATATAGCCACATACACATGGCTGGAGAAGTCAGAGATCCTAGAGAAAACCCCATCACTGTTGTATCTGTAGACAAATGAAATTTCTTAAAGTATGCTAAATATAGATCAATATATTTACAGATAATGTGTCATTCACCATTAATAGAAGCTTCTTTTTGCAATAGATGGAGACATTAAAGAGTTCCGCAACTCATTACATACAGAGAATATATGTCAGAGAGATGCCTAGCCCTAAGTGACACATCTACACAGGTACCTCTACAACTAAGGCTCATGGAACATAGTGGAGCAGGGGCTAGAGATGATACTAATACATTCCTCATGTCTCACCAGTGAAGCTTTCTCACACAACAGAGTGCAATGCACATAGTTCACAACTGACTAAGTTGTAAAGAACAAGAGAATGCAGAGTGTGGGTCACTGGATAGGACTCCTCTGTTAAACCTCACAGCCCATGGCAGAGGGACCATTGTATAAGACAGAATGGAAACAAGCCAGGGTTGGCTCATGAGCATAAGGAAACAGAGGCTTTCAGGAAAGCAGAAACCTGTTCATATGAACTTGCATCAATGTTGACAGCATACACATGACTCTTGTTAACTCAGTCAGAAAAACCCCAGCTTAGAATGGGGAGAAGATGGGCAGCAGGCCCCAACTCTAGCCAGGGTACTATTAGCAAATGATTACTGTGGGGTGAGAGAGAGTGCATCTTCTTAAAAGGAGTGACTATAAATAGGATGATTAGACTCCTGTGGCTGGACTTGCACTGAGAGACACCTGGATAGAAATGCTTGACATAATAGAACTTAACATATATGGCAGAGTATCTGAAATCTGGTGAGGAACTACGGGAGGCAAGGAGGAGACAAGGGGCTCTAACTTTGATTAAGATGTTTTATACGGAATACACGAACACTCAACAACAAAGTTAAAAATAAAAAAGAAATATATATGCAACTAAGTAAATAATACCATGGCTGTGATTGCCTTATGTCTGAGTTGGTCTTTTTGTTTGTTTGTTTGTTTTTGTTTTTTCCTTTTGCTGTGATAAACAGTGACTAAAAGCAACTTGGGGGCGGAGGTTTTATTTGGCTACAGGTTGCAGCTCATCATTAGGAAAGCCAAAGCAGGACCTCAAGGCAGGAAGCTGGCTGCTGGGACTGAAGTGGAAGAACTAGCTTCCTGGATTTCTTTTTTAAATATTTTTTTCTTATTTTTATTTTGTGTGTTTGAGTGTATTTCCCACATGTGTGTAACTGCATCCATATAGTGCAACATTCAAAGAGGTAGAAGACGGTATCAGATCCCCTGAAACTGGATTTAAGATGTTTGTTAGCCATCATGCAGGTGCTGGGAATTGAACCCAGGTCCCCTGCAAGAGTAGTCAGTACTCTTAATTGCTGAGCCATCTTTCCAGCTCTCTTCTTACTGGGTTTCTTATAAAGCCCAGGCCCCCCTTCCCAGGAATGGCACTGTTCATTGAAAACAATCCCCTCCTCTATCAATTAGAAATCAATAAAATACCCAAGGACTTCCCCAAAGGCCAGTCTAATGCAATAATTCCTCAATTGAGATTCACATTTCGCAGGTATGTCAACAACCCAGTTTCACCATCACACCTTATAACTGAAATTTTCTCACATTCCTTTTCCTTTTCCTTGGACTAATAGACATGTAGTAAAAACCAGGCAAACATGTGCAAAGACTTATGTCAAATATGAAATTCATTTGTCAGCATACTTTTTCTGCCAGTCAAAATGCTTCCAGCAACCCTTTCCACCAACTGCACAGAAATGATTACACATATTCCACCGCATTCATGAGATGATGACAATAAGTCTTAATTAAATTAACAAAGGTCATTGGCACCTGTTCTGTTACTTTAGGAAAACAAGCTCCATAGAGGATTATTTTTAAACAAAAAAGAAGTCTGTGACAGTACAGGCTCTACTCTTGCAAATTACAATTTACTTCTCAGGCTAGAGATTGAATAGCTACAAGACAGTGAATCCAGAGCTTAAAATAAATGAATTCAAGATTTTGGGATTGTTTTATATTCAAATTGCATGAAACCTAACAAATTGGAGAAATATGAAACTGTAAGACTGAAAAAAATCATATGTATATTTGATAGTCATAAAAATTTGATGGCCGGGCATGGTGGTGCATGCCTTTAACCCGAGCACCCTGGAGGCAGAGGCAGTCAGATCTCTGTGAGTTCAAGTCCAGCCTGGTCTACATAGTGAGTTCTAAGACAGCTGGGGCTACAGGGAGACCCTGTCTCAAAAAGATCCCCCCAAAAGTTTTGATATTCATATAAAAATTACAGATTTCCCTCCCTGTCTATCCCTCCCTCCACACCTTCCCCCCCCAAAACCAGAGGGAATTGTATTAGTCCAAAAATGTACTGACCAATTACACATACACTATCTCTTCATGAGTCCATATGTATAGCTGAAGGCCATATACAAGAAACACTGACAAACAGAAGAAACTTTCCTTGGAGTTGTTGGCCAGGGTAGTCCAAAAAACTCCCAAAATCATAGAGGTTAATACCACAGCCCTTAATTGCTTACCAGAACTTGAAAGTAAGATCCTATTGCTGAAGACAGGACATGCTTCAGGCACAGGAATTGGAGCAATGGAGCTGTAACTGCCCTGGAAGCCACTTCCCCTGAAGGCTAGCTCTCATAGTTTTGAAGAGTGCAATGCAAGCTGATAAGGGACAACATAAATCACTTCTCTGACACTGGTTTTAAGGTCCAATAACCAACCACCTCAATGACTGGCACGGCAACGACATGGGTGCAGTTTTGGCAATTTTATCTTGGAGTAATCAACAGCTACCTAATTGGATTTAAAGCCCACTCAAAAAGGCTGTCGATTTCTTACTATGTGCAAAATATGGGATCCTTATATTTATAAATACTCTAGTCACCACTCATCAAAGAAGTTTCTTTTGCAACAGAGACTATTACAGAGTTCCACAACTTGTGACACACAGACACTGTCTGTGAATTGCCCAAGCCTAAGTGGTACATCTACAATGCAACCTCTACACCTAAGGCTCACAGAATATAAAACACGAGGGTAAAGAGGATACTAATGAATCAATCACTTCTCATCAATAAAACTCCTTCATGCAATAGAGGACCAGGAACATAAAAGGTAACAAATGGCCAAAGTGTGGAGAGTAAAAGTGCAGAGTGTGCGTCCTTGGACGGGACTCATATTAAACTCCACACACCCATGGCTCGAGGACCATTGTGGAAGAGAAGGCAGAAAGATTGTAAGAGCCAGGGAAGAGGTGCACAACCATATGGTAATACAGTCCTACAAGGTCCTGGAACCCTGCTCATATGAACCTACAGCAACTGTGTCAGCCTACTCAAGCAGATAAAAACCCAGCACATAACTGGAAATGAGCAACAAGCTCCAGTCTTAGTTGAAGAAATATTGGAAGCTGATTACTGCTCTGTAAAGAAGAGCTGATCTTCTTTGAAGGAGTGACTCTAGATAGGCTAGACCCACTGGATGAACTTGTACCAAGGGACATCTGAGGACACTAACTTGACACGATAAGGCCTTAACAAAAAGGACAGAATGTATGAATTCTATTGGGGTTCCATTGGCTATTGGAGGGGATCAATGGGGAAGGGAGTATAAAGATGATTAAGATTGACTAAGATGTTCTGTATGAAATACACAAAAATTCAACAGAAAATTTACCCCCAAATTACAAAATTTCCCCACAATATGATTAATTTGTTAAATGATAAGAAAATTCACACAAATGTGTTTTACTGGTACAACATATGTAGAATTCATTACAAATGAAAAATGTAAAACTGAGAGGGAAGAAAATAGGAAGGTGATTTACTCAACGTGAAGAGAAATATACCTCACACCTCTCCAGACCAGCTCATAGTCACAAATTTACTTGGTTTTGAATTCATGAGAATCATATTGCTAACCATACATTCAGGGATGTTTTTTTCATAGTTCTGTTTAAGATTTTAAAGTATTCTTTGATTTAAAAGTAAATATTTGAAAGGGATGCAAAATGCTTCAATTTATAGCATACTGATATATTATAATTCTAGACTCTGTTTGAAATATTAATAATGTCCATTGTAAACTTATTTAAACATGCATTTTAAATATCAGCATAATGTGGTTATTACTGAAAAAGAAATGAATGAAAACTGTTTTCAAATAATATAAGACTGTCACTGCTCTAACGGAAGAAGAATAAATTGTGAAATGGCAAAAGAACATAATTCTTTACACATAGAATTGGAAAGAATGTTAGAATGGAAAAGATTAATGTAAATGTAATAGTTGCCTAAAATTTAATACCAACAAGAGGATAAAATCTCTGTCCTGGCTGGAGACCTCACATTCCAGTTAGGCAGGACCTAGCTAAGGAACCACACTTCAGTAAGACAGAACTACTTCTAGAAATGTTTACTCATCTCTTTGCCATGCTAGACGGATAGGCATAATAATTCTTTCTTTTATAATAAAATGTGTTTTTCCTTCCAAGAGTTCCCACCCCCTAGCAATGTACCTTATAGAGCAGCATCCTTTCAGCAACATAAATTGGTTTACTATCTGGAATTTTAAAAAGCATAATCTTTCTCTTCTTTCCATCTCTGTTTAAAGTGCACTCTTTCTGGTACTTTGGACTTCTTCACTCTTTCTAAAGCTCACATCCTTACCATGTGGTCACTTCTCCACCCTGTGGCTGGTTGAACTCCATGCTGACTTGGCATAGTTTTATTTTTTTTTTCCCTTCTCTTTCTTCTCTTTGTCTTCTCCACTTTCCCCTGGCACAGGCTAAAATTTATAGTATGCCTCTTTTAGGTTCTGATAACATTGTTTCTAGCTTCAAAAAAATAAAGACCAATTGTGTTATTAGATATAAGGGCGTCTATGATAATCAATCGCTTATTGTTTCTAGCTTCAAAAAATAAATACCAAATATGCTATTAGAAATAAGGGTGTCCATTATAAACAATCATGTAATACAAAATTTAATTCATACTATAGAAATTTCAGTTTGCTAAATTTTAATCTTTGGGAAAATTTGCCTAATTTGAATCTTCAAAAGTTACTTTTCATCAACTTCTTTTGTATGACAGACAACTACAAGCATGTGCTTTAGTTACTTGACCATCCCCTGATCATAAGAGCAGGATGATAGGTCTGTCATGGTAGCATTCTGTACTTGCTGTCCTCTATGCATTAAATGGTAATAGTGCTGTGCAGCCTCTGTGGCAAATAGAAATTCCAAATAAATCTGTAAGCTTTGGTCTACCAGTGTCACTATATCTATTGAAAACTATTTACAGGGAGCATTTTTGTTTTGTTTTGGTTTGTTTTGTTTTGAGACAGCATCTCTCTCTGTAGCCCGTGCTGGCCTGGAACTCACTATTTAGATCAGACTGGCATCCACCTCATAGAGATTCACCTGCCTCTTGCTCCTAAGTGCTGCAATTAAGGGCTGAGCCACCATGCCCCGCTCCCTTTTTCTTCTAAATTTCTTGTTCTAGTCTTTGATTATTAAGGTTACATATACAGTTTACATTACAATGAAAATAAATTCCTGGTGCTCTGGTTCCTAGATTGTATTAAATAGCTGTGCATGCCAAAGTCAATCTCTTACCTTATAAATAACCTTCTAATGATAACATTATGATCTTTGGTTGTGTCCAGTTAATGAAAATCAGGGCACAGCAATTGAAAAAGATTAATTTTTCCTTCCTCAAAATAATTATCCTCAGTTTTTCCTTCCAGTCCTGTACTTAAAATTTATATGAGAATGTCATTCAACCAAAACCTAGCTTTACCAAGTAAGTATTGCTTTTATTAAAGATAACCACAATGTTTAGTGGTGATTGCATTTCTGCAAATCATTGAGGTTATATTCTGTAGCCCACTTAGGACCAAAAAGGTTATCAGTATTGATTTTTCTGGGAGTAAATTAGTTTTTGAGTGTAAAATATTTGTCCATGTGACTGTTCTGAAATTTAGCATATGTTGTCTTGTATACAGGACACTAATTGCTATCTTAGTTAGTTCAGCTACTGTCCTCACACTGTTAACCACTAAAAGAGACAAAGTGGAGGCTAAAATTGCATCAAAACATATAAGTCCAGCATTCTGAATCATCCTATGTTTTCTTTATGATAAAAAAAAAGGAATTCGTAAACTCTTAAATCAATGAAGCTTTCTACCTAGGCAGTGGTGTTCTAGCAATGTTTTCAAATGTTTCACATAGATCTTTAAAGTATTATTATAGATATATGTTATTCCCATTAACAGCATCTGAATTTTTTTAATTTTTATTTTATGTGTATGTGTGTATTGCCTGCATGTATATAAGTGCACCTGTATCATGCAATGCCTGTGGAGGACAGAAGAAAAAGATCCCCTGGAACAAGAGTTACAGACAGTGGGTCTGCCATGTGGTTGCTGGGATTTAAACCTGGGTTTTCTGCAAAAACAGCTAGTGTTCTTACCCACTGAGCCATCTCTCCAGCCCCCACATCATCTAAATATTTTTAAATTGCATGGATTTCCTAATAACAATTTGATACAATTAAGTACATAATTGACATGGAGGTTCAAACTCAGATATTATTCTATACTTTTGTACTTTTGATTAGTAGATACCGACATGACTATGAATAAAATCCCCTTATTCAAGATCTGACAGTATAATCACTGGAACAGAATGATGAATGGGCAATTAAAATAAAAAATATAAATGTGGCTAGAACATCTTAGAGTCACAAATCAGAAATATAAATATGTTAAGGTAGCACAAGTGGTTATTATTAAATGTAAATGAATGTGTTGATGTAACCAAACTTACTTTTCACTCACCTAAAGCTAAAAAATTATGGGCTCCTGGTAAGATCCCCATGGTTTAAGGATACCAACTCTTCAATGCTGTTGGATTTCATCTGGGTGTGATTTAAATCCAGCAGAAGTGAGTAGAGTAGAAATGTAAGGCTTACTGTCTCCCTTCCTAAGCCTGGATTGGATTAGAAATAATATCCTTCTTTGGCTTTCTATTTCATGGATAACATCTAATCAGTTGTCCATCCTTAACTGTAGGAGAGGACAGGAAGCAGAAACAAACAGAGAAAGAGAAAGAGAGAAAGAGAATGCCTGAAGAGAGAATTCAGTTACAGATTATAATCATGCTTTATAAATTTCTTCTGTGTAAAGCTAAAAATAAAGTTAAGAAGCCACACAGCTGTAAGCAATAGGAGATTTTAGAGGAGTTTTAATCAGAGGAGTAACATGATCATTTGTGCATTTTACTTAGATGACTCTGACACCTGTGTGTAGGCAGGAATTTCGGGGAGGCATATTTCTGGAAAATTACACTTTCAGCCATGGATTAACAGCAAGCTTGAGCAAAGAGAAATTAAGCATAGCATGAGTGTTCTTATCTAAATATCCTACCATTGAACAAGTGGGGTGTATAGTAGAAAACTAATTTCACTGGAGTTCAGAGATTTTCATCAAACTCTGCTGCTGACATCACATATTAAGTCTCTAAGCGTTACATAAATGAGAAAACAGAACAGAGATGTTCAAAAATTCCTTCTAAGCCTTCTATTTGAGTATGTCTTTAGAAGTACCATGCAGGACAAATGAGGGCACTCTAACTTTGTCCTCTTGGCTTTAGTAGAAATGTATAAAGCAGTCGGCTTAACCCTGAAATGATGGCAAAATTCAGAATGCTTGTTACAACCTGAGGGAGAAAACTGGTGAAATAAAATTCAATTTGATTTTAAAATATAAAGAAGAAAGGAAGGAAGCAAACTGATACCTCACCCTGTATGTGCTTACCAAACAGATGAGCTCTTTTGCATAATTACTCAATCCATGTAAAGCAATCAGCATATTTATGGATAATAACTATTAGTATTTTAGACTACATAGGTCTCCACTTATCAATCAGGTCTCTGAAGGCAAGATCTTATACTTAGTTTTACTTGACACTTGTGACCAATTCTACCTCAGAATGCCTAAATCCTCAGGTTAGATGCCAAGTATGCTGGATAGCTTTAGTGTCAACTTGACACATCTGGGTTGAGGGCACCTCAATTGGGGGATTGCCTCTATTGGACTGGTCTGTGGCCATGTTTGAGGGGCATCTTCTTGATGAGTGATGTGGGAGGGCCCAGCCCACTGTGGGTGGTGCCACCCCTGGGCAGGTGGGCCTGTGTTGCATAAGAAAGCAGGTTGAGCAGGGGCCAGAGGAGCAAGCCAGCAAGCAGCATTCCTCCAAGGCCTGTGCTCCAGCTCCTGCCTCCAGGTTCCTGCCCTGAGTTTCTACCTTGGGCTCCTGGATGAACTGTGACCCTTGGATATGTAAGCTAAATAAACCCTTTCCTTCCCAAGTTGGTAGTGGTCAGAGTATTTTGTCACAGCAATGAAGAAACAAACCAGAACACCAAGTAACTGTATTATCCAAGCAGTTTCCAAATTTACTGAATATCACAAACACCAAGAAGGCTTTTTGAGTAGGAAGCACTTATTATCAGATATTTTAAAAAATGATTTATTTATTAATTTTTATTTATTCATTTATTTGTGTGTGAGTTTTGCCTGTATGTATATAAATGTACCACATGTGTACAATGCCTGTGAAGGTCTGAAAAGTGTGTCAGATTCCCTGGAACTGGAGTTACAGTACATTCTTAGCCACAATATGGATTCTGAGAACTGATTCTGGGGCGTTGGCAAGAGTAATCAGTGCTCTTAACAGTTGAACCATTTCTTCAGTCCTCACCTTCAAATACTTTGCTTTGTATGTTTAATTTTTAGTGCATGTAGAAGCAAGGAAACTTCAAAATGTCCACTGGAAGGTAGTCACATAAGAAAGGGAAGATATTTAAATATAAATAAAAGTAGTGAGAGGATACTAAAGATAGAAAGATACAAAGAGGTGGGTGAGAGATGGTAAAACAAGAGGGCAGAAGAAAGTTCAAGCAAAATGCAAGGTTCATGAAAAAAACTGTGGAAACCTTAAGAAAAATATTTAAATACAGAGGATATTAGAACACAGGCAACATATTAGAAGAAGTTAACAGTCAGTAATATTCAATATTTGTGGAGCTAGGATTGGGGAGAGGAGAGTGTAGTGTGTGTGTTAGACAAAACTAAGCATCTATGGAGAAACCTTATGGAAATTCACTAAACTGTAAGCTAATTAAAAATACAGTATATAAAAAGAGTTGGAAAAGAATTGTCCTGTATATTTGGAAATCACTGTTCCCAGAAGACATAGGTTATTAAATGAAAATCTTAGTGCCAGTCATGGATACCTTCCCAGGAGTTATTGTTGAGGGAGGTCCCAGAGGCAACCAAATCAACATAGGCTATTGCCAGGGCACTTGGTTACCTAAAAAAATAACTTCATGGGAGACTCTATAATTGCAAACACCACACACTTTGGATTGGTTCATACTGAGTGTTTTAGTTGCTGGCTCACTCTTATTTCCAATTCCACAAATGTTTGGAAATAATTTTTTCTTATTAAATGCTTAGTTGCTTACTTGGAGCTCATACGTTTGCAAAAATTATCAAGTTACATTTTTACCATACAGTACCTAAAACATTTTCATTATCCTGTACAATATGTTATGTGTAGTACCTGAAACCCCATTGTCCCTGTCTCACACATCCCTCCCAGACCAATACTGGTTATGATTTTGGAAAATTTTCACTAATGGTCATACTTCAACAGTCTCCTGAACCTATATTCCACCGAGGTTAATTTCATCATCCCTCATGCTCATCAGCTACTCAATTGCTTCTTCTCCAGATTAAACCCAATAGCAAATTATGATTTCACAAACTGTCAGGTCCTTTGCTTCAATTTCATTTTATCAACCTTATCTGGAAGAATCACAAACAACACTAAATACCCACTGTTAATGATTTCAACATTTGCCAACCCACACACAGATGAAGGATGAATAATGGTTCACTGACTGCACTTTCATTTATATGATTTCAAACACATTAAATTCATCACAGGTAGTGATAATAACTATCCCTATTTCTATACTTTATTATATGTTTTAAGTTCTTTTCTTTATTTTCAAAGAAGTAGATACATTATCTCAGATATTTTATGGGTCAAGTGTTAAGATGCAATGCAATCAACCTTGTATTACCAAGCTTTAGTCAAAACACTGACTAGGCCTAGAGTCTCTGCTGTTAAGTAGCCTATATGAACAGGTTTTTACAAACAACCAAATGGCACATGGTTAAACAAAACTGTTTTATTTGTGGCAACTATGAAATTAAGAGCTAGGGAGGAGTCATGACAGAAGCTGCCCTTCAACCCTTCAAAGTCCAGCTCCCAGTGACGTATTAATTTCAACAAGGCTTTACATGTAAATAGCACGTTAATCAATGGATTAATTCATTGAAAGAGTAGAGCTCTCAGCCTCAAATCAGCTCCCAATTGTCCCAGCTCTGAGCATTCCTTCCCTAAGAACATATGACCCTCTGGAGAATGTTCCAGGTTCAAACCCTAAGAAGAATGAAAAAAGATAAGCTCTATTGTATTTTCATTTTTTATAGGAGGAAGGGCTTATTTGGCTTTTGGGTCCAGGAGGATCAGAGTTACCCATGGCAAGGAGCACAAAGCTGACAGCTTCAAGCATGCACTGGAAGCAGAGAGCGAGCTGCAGGTGGGATGAGGCTACGAACTCTCAAATGCTCTCCCCTCAGTGACTTGTTTCCTCCAGCAAGGCCATAATTCCTAGGGACTCCATGATTGGCCTCAAATAGCAGCACCAGCTGGGGATCATATACCAAGTGTTCAAATACTGAAACCTTTGAGGGACATTTCTCATTCAGACTACCACAGTAAGCAATGGACAATAGAGTTTTGACAGCTACTTTTTTTTCCAAGTTGGGTTGCTTTGTTTGCTCTACACATGTATTTATGTAATGACATGCACATGCTTCAATAACTGACAAGCTTTTACATACATGAGTATTAAAAAATGATACATGAATGACAGTTTTAGGCAACTGACCATGACTGAATGAGGTAATGTCAATCTTCTTTAAGAGAGTGAAGTTAGATAGGCAGAACAGGCTCCAGTGAATGGACTCACTCTGAGGGACATCTGGGAACACAAACTTGACTTTAAAGTCTTAACATATATGGCAGAATTCATGAAATCCTGTGAATGGACTATGGTCATGTGTAGATAGGGTAGAGAGGTCTAAATATGACTAAGATGTAATGTATGAAATCAACAAAAGCTCAATAAAAATAGACATTCCAAATGACCTGGCTCTATTCTATTTTTAAAATTAGCAAACAGTATATAATATATTACAATAATGTTTTTACAGGTATTAATATCTAAATTATATTCATATTTGATGTATTTTATATATTATTTTGTGCTTGCAATAAATTTGTATATTAAATATATGTAAAATTTTGATACTATTAGTGCACTAATAAATATTTGTATCTGAAACAACTGTTTTCATTATTCTTAGCATAGGAACAGCTTTTGGGGTTGTTGAGCATTTTAGTAAATCTAAATTGCTTTTATAAAACACTTCGCTACTATTAAAACAAGTCCAAAATGATAGAAAATAGTGAAATAAGTGACACCTCGTATAGTCCACACACTCATGGAGCTGCTAGCTGTCATTTATATTATAAATAATAATTATTTAAAATTGTAAACAAATTATTTGTTGAAGCACATAAGAATTAAAATAAGCTGTGTTTTACCAAACTTTAAAATCATTACTGGTTATGCCAATGGAAGATAAACACCATTGCATCGGATTCCTGTAAGCAGACTCTTAAAATTTCTGTCTGTTCTTGGATGCTTTTCGTTTTTCAAATTAAAATCCACAGTTGTTGAAATATTTGCATGTAAATATTTTCAAAATAATGTTGATTCTGTTTCTCTGAATAGCTAATTTTATCTCATTATCTTACCATGACAAAGTACAGCTATGTCCTAAAAAATCATTCAAGTAAAAATCCAAGGATTTTTAAATATTTTTATCACACTTTTGAACACTTCAAACAATTGTTCTTAATCTAATTAAGACCCCTCCCCCACATGCCCCAACACCATGCCCACTGGTTCTCATGTATTCTGCCATACATGTTAAGTCCCATCTGATCAAGCATTTTACCCAGATGTCCTTCAGTGCAAGTTCATCCACTGGAATCTATTCAGCCTATCTAAAGCTACTAAAAATACCAATTCACACTAACAGCTTGTATCTGTAAACTGAACAAAAATTAACCCAGTCTCAGAAAATCACAGTTTTCAGCAAGTTGTACCTTGCATAAAACATGTAATTGACCAGTTCTTGAATTATGTTTTCTTTCAGAGAGTGATTAATGAAGATGGTTAAAGATGGAATGCAGGAAATAATGTCTGTTCAATGAATTGCATTTTCCAGGTAGTCACCTTGAAATTAGCAGGTCCTATTTTCTGTGATAATAAATTGTAATATTTGGGGAAAGTAAATGTAGGTAAATTACTAGTTCATTGCCACATGCCACAGTAAAATGAAGATTTAATTTTTACGCTGAGCAATTCAGTCTTTCTACTATTGGTATACTGGCATTTTAATATAGAGTAGCTTCAGTCCATTTGTAATACGGCTACCAAGCTCTTTCATAGTTTTACACACAAGTCGTTGACATTTTGTATGATGTAGCAACTCTAAATAATTGTAATGGTGTTTATATGAGTCATATAAAAGGTTTTATAATGAGTAAAAGCAAATTAAGTATACTAAATATGTTTCTGGAACATCCACACGGAAACTGATTAAACCACTTATAAGGCAACTATGCTTACGTTAAGACAAACTAGTCTTTGAAAGCCACTTATGTCATTAAATGCTGAATTAGTTATTATAAATGTGCTACCTTAACCTATTGCAGAGTTTTATTGCCCTGTTGTGTATCTCAACAATTTCCATATTTAAATTATTTTTTACTATTTGAAGCAGATAGGTGTCTTCAAACACATTTCAGCCTAAGAATTTTGTTTTGAAATAATTTCAATATTTGAACATGAAAAATCTAATCATTCAAAATATAAATAAAACTCAGATATACTGATGCTGTACAGATACGGGCAGGGTTATTTATGGAAGAGGTGATATAGAAGCACAGGACATATCAATTTTTTTTTTTTTTTTGGTCTTTTTGAGACAGGGTTTCCTTGTAGCCTCAGCTGGCCTGGAACTCACTATGTAGACCAGGCTGGCCTTGAACTCATAGAGATCCACCTGCCTCTGCCTCCCAAGTGCTGGGATTAAAGGAATGTGCCATCATGCCTGACATCAAATATTTTTTAAACATTGCATTTTTGTTAATAAGTGGAAGGTGAATTGTCTTTTGTGAAGAAATAATTGTTTATGTAAGTAGTTTTAAAAATGTTTTGTTAACTATTTAAGAACTTCATAAAACATATTTTGATCATATTCTTTCTTCCCTTCCCAAGCCAGTTCTACCCCACTTTTCTGCTCACCCATCTTTTGTTCTCTTTCCCCTTCCCCTATTCAATCCAGTATGTCATGCCCAAATACTCATGGGTGTAGTACCTGCCCTGGATTGTGGTTGAACTACCAAGGGTTACACCCTTAAACAGAACTGATGCTTCTTCTTCCGGAAACTGACAAATGTCAGTAGCTTCTCCTCTGGTTAGGGCTTTGTGCCCAAGTACCCCACTCTATGCTGGATTTTTGTCTCATTTAGCTTCCACAGGTCTTGTGTGTGCAGTGACAATTGTTAGGTTCACATACAAATGATTTTTTACAGTATGTACCATATACAGAAATTTCATTTCATATATATATATATATATATATCTTATTGATTATTCTAAAGCTACTGGTTTGGATGTTAAGCAATAACACATCCAATATAGAATTCTGCTCTCTCCCTCTCCCATCCCCTTCCATCTCTATCTTTCCTTCCAACTTCCCTGTCTGCTTTTCTTTTTCCTTGCTTGATTTCCTTTTCTTCTAATTGTTAACCTTTCCAAGTTCATTTCATTGTCTTTTTAAAAAAGAAAATATGGACTCTCTCCATACCTTCTTCTGAACCAAGCTCTACATGTCCTTTCCATCCTCCATCTCTTCCATGTTTTGTTATTCACGTGCTGCTGCCATCTGCCTTCCTCATACATCTCAGGACATCTGCTGCCTATCAGATTCTTTGTTTCTGGTTTGGGGTTTTTGTTTTTATTTCTAGCCCATTGTGTAATGAATGATGGGAATCTATTCTATATCTCCACTAAAAATACAGATGCGAAGTTCTCAGTGTTCTGGGCCAGAGGACAAGTAACATCTCTGTCTCTATCTTTTCACCACAGATGTTGGATTACTCAGTTTCAGCATTGTTTCTTTCTCAAGTGAGTTAATCAGCTAATCCTCTTGATTGACAGAATCATGATCTCATTTATTCTTAGAACCTGTCAAGTCTTTTTCTTTAAACACAGAGAAGAAAAAAATTAAATCACCCTTCATTTACTTCTTTGTGTTATGGTTACCAATTAGAGTGATTTGGGGGGATTTTCTACCTCGGTTTTTCTTTTACTGGTGTGTTTTCCAATTTAATTATTGAGCAATAATTTTTCATTTTTAATCATATGATTATAATAGTTGCATTAAAGGAAGTCACTATGTGTTTTGTTGAAATAAAGATTCTGCCTTGATGTAATCTACTGTTTGCTAAGATGCACAGAAAGATTTATTTATTGAGCATATATTATGCTTAAAACATGTGTTCTCAGTGTTTTGAAAACCAGTATAAGTAATGTTTGTTTTTAAAGAATATACTTCTTAAGGCTGGAGAGATGGCTTAACCATTAAGGGCACTAGCTGCTTTTGTAGAGGATCCATGTTCAGTAGCTAGCACCCACAGGGCTGCTAAAAAACATCTACATCCATTTCTGGCTTTGGGGAACACTTACGTACATACAGGCAAACACTCATTCATATAAATAAAAATCAATAAATAAAATTTAAAAATATACTCATTGATGACACCATCAGCTCTCAGTAACAAATGATAAAAGACAAGGTCTTCACGTTCAGGGAGGTGATGGGCAAATGTTATGATACTGCTGTCCTTGAGAATCACATTTCTAAACCATCATATAGTTTGTCTGGTGCACTTCATTTGTTCACCATCTGAATGGCAGTGAGAAGCAGGAAACTTAGAGGAAAACCGGGAGGAGAACTCTTTGACATTCAAGAATAGTAATCTTTACAGTCTTGGTAAATTGTTCTGAACCTTCACTATTTTATTGTTAGAAATTTACTTTTTTGAAAAATTCTTAGGCAAAATTAGCTGAATAGGCTCAGTCTCACAGAGGTGAACCTGCGTCTGCCCCAAGCACTGGGATTAAAGGCAAGTGTCACCGTATGAGGCTTAATTATTTTTGTAATTGAATTAAAAAAATACCACATTTTCAAAATTAATGTGGAGCTTATCATGTTTAAGCACATATTTTTAATATTTTATTATTTTTATTTTATGTGTATGAGTGTATTGCCTGCATGCATGTAAGTGCACCTGTCCTGTGCAATATATGCTAATGTCAGAAAAGGGCATCAGATGTCCTGGAACAGGAGCTAGGGATGATTGTTAACCAATATGTGGGTGCTGGGAAGTGAACCCAGGTCCTTTGCAATAGTGACCAGAGCTCTTAACCACTGAGCCATTTCTGGTAGAGCACACTTTTAATCTCAGCACTTGAGATGAAGCGGAAAGATCACTGCAAATTTGAAGCAAGCTTGGTTATGTAGTGTATTCTAGGTAAGCCTGGGCCACATGGGGAGATTTTGTCTCCAAATAAATAAATAGTAAACATAAATTACATAGCAAATTTGCTTTTTGAGAAAGTAAATATTGAGTATGTAGGGTGTACGCACAGTGCCTTACTGAGGATTATCATCTGCTTTGGGCGCTGTGGTGATACTACTAAGCACAGGAAACCAAAAGAAACAAGCCATACCTCCATCTGCTTCAAAAGCCAGTATTTCAAAAGCTTATGTTCAAAAGAGCTTATTCAAAGTGAATTATAATCAATGGTGATACAATTTAAAGTTGTGTTTATTTTTGAGAATTTCATACATATATACAATTAAGTAAGTTCATATCTACCCCTATTTCTCATCTGCCAACTTCCCCCCCATAGCCTTCTCTTCAGATTTCCTGATCTGTAGTTACAAGCAGTTGTCAGAATCCTGATATGTGTTGAGAAGTGAACTCCAGTTCAATGAAAGAGCAACATGAACTTCTAACCCCTGAGGCAACTCTCTACCCCCGCAAAAGCTATGCTGTTAATAAATACTGTGAAGCAAGAATTTTCATTTACGTCAAATAACTGACCACAAGTTCTCATTTTATATTCTAACACAGCTAGGTAAATGAAATGAAAGGATTGCTATTATTAATATAGCTTATTTAGCAGAATTTCACAACCAGTTCTTAACCTTATTAGGTGTTTCAGTAAGAAAACCAAGTAACTCCAGTAACTGACAGATTTCCTTCATTCAGTTAAGTGAATCCTTGTAAAATCTTAGAATCTATTCTATGAAAGCAAAATTTTCTTAGCATTATAATGAATGATACCATAAATTAGAAATAATATTAAAATGCCAGGAAATGAAGGTAAAATTATTCAGTGTTGCACCAATAATTCAGGTATAGATTAGAAACACTTAGGCTGGGGGCTGGATAGATGGTTCGGTAGGTAAAAGCCCTGGCTACACTTGCAGAGGACCTGGGTTTTGTCCCCAGAACCCACATGGCAGCTAACAACTGTCCAAAATTCCAGACCCAGAGAATCAGACAACATCTTCTGACCTCCACAGGCACTGCACTACAGGGGTGCACATACACACATGCAGGCAATACACTCATAATAAATATGTAGGCAGAAAAACGTACGTAAGATCAATTGTAAGTGGGCATATCCTTCATTTTATATCAAAATAAGCATCGGTGATTTTTCCAAACATAAACTAAACCTAGATAGCTAGGGGTATAACCCAGGTACAAAATATTTGACTAGTAGGGCAAAGTCCTGAGTTCAGTAACCAGCACTGGATATGAATAAATGAATACACACACACACACACACACACACACACACACATTCAGTATTAGTGGTGCATGCTACTCTTTAATCCCAGCACTCAAGAGTTTGGGGTAGGAATATTGTGTTGGGTTTTAGGCCAGAATAGGCTATGAATCCAATAACAGACTAGCCAGGACTCCACAACAAGACCCCATTTTAAAAGCGTAAACACACACACACACACATGTGTGTGTGTATGTATATCTACCCAGATATATGAAAAGTATAGTCTTTCAAAATTATACAAATTAAAGTTTTTAGCGCAAATATTTTTTATTTTCTATTTCTTAATATAACAATATTCAATAAACTTAAAAATCAGCTTTTAAATCAATCTAAATGTCCATTAATAATTTGACAATATATTTATAATATGGTGATAAATTGCTTGAGAAATTTTGTCTTGAAAAATTATTTCTTGATAACTGACTGTATAAATAAAGCCAAATTGCCTATTTATCATAATATTTTGACTGAAATATTTACATTATAAACTTTTAAATTTAGAGCAGGCTGTATCCTCTGGCAGAATTTTCTCAGTCATTACCAGATGTCTTAAACCCTATAGAGAATAATTTCTCAGTTATATTTGTTATGTTTCAGAAAATTACAATCAAATGCATTAATTTGAAATATATTCATCATGAAAATAAAACTTTGGACCAGATTGTAGAAAATCATATGAAGAAAATCATATGAAAATAAAATAGCAAAATTTAAGAAAACTATTTTTCAAAACTGCATATTGTATGCTATTATTGATTAAAACTGATTAAAATTCATAACAATGTATTTAATATAACTAATCAAATTTGTTATAGCAATTTTCAAATAATATATATATAAATTTATTTTGAAATTTGAACTTAAATATACACATATATTCATAATATCTTATAAGTAATTTTCTTTATTTTAAAAATAGATATAACATTCACATTTGTTAATTAATGTTTCAGTATATTATCTTAAATATTTTATAATACATTATTATTTAATGTTTCTCTGTAGTTTTGTAAAGACACATGATCTTTAGTCATGCATTTTTTATCCATGAAGAATATGGAAATTTCTGCATGTAAAAATCATATTGTTTCAAATTTCAATATCTAAACACATCTATTTATTCCTACTGTCACAGCCTAGATCTAAGCCACTGTCTTCTTTCACCTGTATCAGATGAGAAATCTACTCACTTATCTTCATCTGTGTACCCCTGTTTCTTGAAATTATTTTCTATATAATATATCAAGACTAGTATTTTGTGATTTCCATTCAACAAAATATCCATTACTTCATCTACAACCTTATGCTCTTAACCATCTTCCCACAGTGATCCCTGATCCTTGCCATGAAAGGGTGCAATATAGGTGTCCCATTGAAGGTTGAACATTCTGTTGTCTCTTATTCGCTACATGTTGACCAGTTGCGCATCTCTAGGTTAATTTCCATCTGCTGCAAGAAAAAGCAGCTCTGGTGAGGGCTGAGAGATGCTCTAACAAGTGACTCAAATAATTAGTCATTATGATTTAGTTTAATTCTATGTCTATTTAGGAGATTGATAGTTGTAGGTTCTCCTCTATGACCTGTAACTCAACTAATAACAGCTTCTTGACCCTGATAACAGTATTAGTCGTGGACACCGTCTTGTAAAGAAGGCCTTAAATCCAATTAGAGAGTGGATGGTTACTGCCATAACATTTGTGCTTTATTGCACTAGTGAGCATATTTTGCAACGCCAGTCATTATTGCAGCTCACAGGGTTCATAGCTGAGCAAGGCTGATAATTACCTTTCTCTACCAGTAACATTCATACCACCATCTAGCACTATGAAACCTAGCCAGCAGAAATGAAGCTTAGAGATGCCCAGAGTGGTGATGAGCACGAAGCCCCAGCACTACCTGAAGATCTACAGGATAGATTCTGGGTGAAGGAGAGACAATTGACCAGACTCTGAGGCATAGACCTACATCCAAGAGTAACTGGAAAACACAGACAAGACTTGATATCACTTAAAAAAATACAAATAATAATAGATGATATGAAATTGGGTCTGAATAATAAGGTGGGTGTGAAAAGGGGGTAGAGGATCTGAATATGTTACAACTATATTGTATGATATTTTTAAAAAAGAATAAAACTTATAAACATAAAGCTATTTAAATCAGTAAATTCTCCCCAATGTATTCACAATACTACAAACTCCACAGTATCTGTTTAGTATACTTTCCATAATTTCAAATCTCAGTTCTAATTATACCTTCTCTGAGGTATCCCACAACATGAACACATCAGACTACACATGAACACACATACACACATGAGAGAAACAGAGAAAAGATACTCAAAAGTTTTTCCACAGAAATTCTGCTTTATAAACTATCTCTTTCCATTTCTTAATATTCTTTGCATTTTATAGTGTGAATTGAATTACTACACAAAATGCTTCTGATTTCTCATGTACACACCCCAGGATATACACCTCTGTTTATTGTGTCATGAAAAAAATCCATACTCTTAGAAGAATGCCTAGAACTTTATAGGTATTTAGATAATGCTATCCAATTTATATTTACATTTTCTTAGCATTGCAAATCAGAATTTATTGAAAACTTTAAGAAATATATAAAGAGGGTTAGGTTAATAAACTGGAAAGATGGCTCAGGAGTTAAGAGCACTGGCATTGCAGGACATGGGTGCACTTACATTCATGCAGGCAATACACTCATACACGTAAAATAAGAATATAAAAATATTAAAGAATTAAAAACATTTTTTATATTAAATCATAATTCATTATCAAAGAAAATGCTTTGAGCACATTTGTGGCAAATGTTATAGAGGGAAATAATTATGTTTCCCTATTCCCTCAGTTTTAGCCTCTGCATCTAAAGATAAATAAACAAGGTAAAATCTTGTAAATGTATTTCATATAACTTGTAAATGTCATTAAAGCCCCACTAACATAAAGATCCAAAGAAATGGTGAAATATTCAAGTTTTATACTGCTTAATAAAGAACAGGAAATCATGTGAAAGTATGATATTTTGAAGGGGATGAGGAAGCTAGAGAGATGATTCAATGGTTAAGAGCACTGGCTGCTCTGGCAAAGGACCAGGATTGGTTCTGAGCATCCGCATGTTTGCTAATCCCTGTCTGTAACTCCAGTTCCAGGGCATCTGATGCCCTTACCTGCCTCTGTGCACATGTACAATGTGGTGAACCTACATGCATGCAGACAGAACATTCATGCACTGTGATGGCTAATACTGTGTCAATTTAACTGGATCTGGGATTAACTGAAATGAGAGACCTTCTTGATTGGATCATCTGAAGCTGGAGGACACACCCTAAATGTGAGTGTTACCTTCTTATGGCAGCCTGTATAAAAGGTCAAGGCAGAGGAGAACACCTGGCTTCTTGCTGTTTGCCTTCTCTCTTACTGGTGAGTTGTCTTGCTACTGTACACTGAAGACTAGCTGATCTTTTGGAATTTGTCAGACCTTCAGCACCAGATTGGGACAATCGAGACATCCAGCCTCATGGACTGAGTGACTACTGATTCTCAGCCTCTCCAGTGTGGTGCAGCCATTGTTGGACAACTCGGACTCTATCCTGTGAGCTAAGGTGATAAATATGCATATCTATTCATTCTATTGGTTCTGTTTCTTTGGAGAACCCTGACTCATGCAAATTGTGGTACCAGGAGTGGTTCTAGAGAAACAGAACTGAAAGGATTAATTTCTTTAATGGGCTTATTGATATTAGAGCAAGCTCTCCAACTCAGAATCTTCAGGTAGCATGGAGAACACTGAGACTCTATGGTGTAGACTATTTGAGACAATTATGGAGATAGATGCATTTGAATCTCCTAATCTCTTGTGAAGAGCAAGAAATTTAGTGACTCTATACATAAAACATTCTACAATTTGTGGAAAAATAAGAAAAATAATGATGCTGGTAGGTTACTTCAAGCATCTTTGGATAAAGTGATGAAGATAAACAATGAGCTTAATGATAAAATGGACAAGCTACAGATTCAAATCAACAGTTTAAAAGTTTCCAAGTATGCCCTGGAAGAGAATCTTCTCTCCAGCAGCAGAGAGCTAAAATGTAATTCCCAGCCTCAAAGGCTGTCAGCAGTAAAAGTGAGGGCACTGGTAGGGAAAGAAGATTGGAATCCTGACACATGGGATGGAGATGTGTGGGAGACCCCTGAGGAGGCTGAGGATCTTAAATCCTTAGACTCCAAGGAATTTGAATCACCTGATGAATTAATCTCTCCACATTCAGCAGACCCACCCTCCCCATCCTTGCCTGAGGAAATTAATCCCATTGAGGAAACTAATCCTGTTCAGCAAGACAAAGCTAAAGTCCTCTAGACCTATAACCAGACTCAAAGCTAAGCAGGCCCCTAGAGGAGAGATAGAAAGTGGTCCATGAGGAGGTGCGCTACACCACTAAAGAACTTTGTGAATTTGCTAATTCATTCAAGCAGAAGTCTAATGAATATGTCTGGGAATGGATTTTAAGGTATAGGATAATGGTGGAAGGAACATAAAATTAGATCACGCTGAGTTTATTGACATGGGCCCCCTGACTGGAGAGTCTAGGTTTAATATGGAAGCTCACGCAGTTAAAAAAGGTGTTAAAAGTTTATTTGATTGGTTGACTGAGGTATTTATCAAAAGACGGCCTACTGACAGAGAGCTGGAGATACCTGATATCCCTTGGCTTAGTGTTCATGAAGGGATTGTAAGGCTCAGGCAAATTGGTATGCTCGAGTGGATTCGTAGTGCAACATCAAATCCTCCACAATGGGAGGGCCCAGAGGACATGCCTTTTACTCATTTTATAAGATGGAAAGTACTAAGAGAGACACCAGAACATTTGAAGAGCTTTGTTTTTGCCCTTTGCCTTATGCCTAATCTTATGGTTGGAGATACTGCCCTCAGAGTAGGGAGTCAGGTGGCAGCAATGAATTACCAAAGACAAGGTGAGCGTACTTATCATAATGGGTGGCAAAGGCAAAACAATACCTACAATGGCATGACTCCAATGGACCTGTGGTACTGGCTAATCAATCATGGTATTTCCAGGAACCACATACATAAGAAGCCTACTAAGTTTTTTATTTGATCTGTATAAGCAGAAAAGCTCTAGGACAAATGACAGGAAGTCAGTATGGGATCATAGCAATAGAGAATCTTGCTCAGTCAACCAATTTCCAGGCTTGAGTTTACAGACCCAGAACCCCTTGAATGAAAGGAAGGCCGGGTGCCCTTGAGGAATGACCTTGTTACAGTACAGACAAGTTATGCTGTTAGTCTCTCACCCATCCTTCCTGAGAGGGATCTGCGGCCTTTTAATAGAGTAACAGTACATTGGGGGAAATGAAATAATCAGACTTTCCACAGCCTATTGGATACTGTCTCTGAGTTGACACTGGTCCCTCCAGTTAAAGTAGGGCCTTATGGAGGTCAGTTGATAAATGGAGTTTTGGCTGAAGTCCAATTGACAGTGGGTCCAGTGGGTCCCTGAACTCATCCTGTGGTTATTTCCCTAGTACCAGAATGTATAATTGGTTTCCTGACTTGTGGAGTGAGGGCTGTTTTGGTTGGAAAGGCCAAATGGGAACCACTGGAATTGCTGCTTCCAGGGAAAATAGTGAACCAAAACTAGTATCGCATCCCTGCAGGTATTGCAGAAATTAGTGCTACCATAAAGGATTTGGAAGATGCAGGGGTGGTGATTCCCACCACATCTCCCTTTAAGTCTCCTATTTGGCCTGTGCAGAAGAGAGATGGCTCATGGAGAGTGATAGTTGACTACCAAAAACTTAATCAATAGTGACTCCAATTACAGCTGCTGTGCCAGATGTGATTTCCTTACTCGAGCAGATTAATACATCTCCTGGTACCTGGTTGGCAGCTATTGATTTAGCAACTGCTTTCTTCTTGATACCAGCTCATAACAATCACCAGAAGCAATTTGCTTTCAGCTGACAAGGCCAAAAGTGTATCTTTACTGTCCTGCCTCAAGGGTATATTAACTCTCTGGCATTGTGCCATGTCTTAGTTCAAAGGGATCGTGATTGCCTGACTCTGCCACAAAATATCACACTGTTCCACTGTACTGATGACCTCACTGGATTGGATCCAGTGAGCAGGAGATAGCAGACAGACTGGACTTGTTGATAAAGCATATGTGCATGAGAAGATGGGAAATAAATCCAATAAAAATTCAAGGGCCTTTACCTCAGTGAAATTTCTAGGAGTTCAGTGGTGTGGAGCAGGCAGAGACATTCCTTCTAAGGTGAAGAATAAGTTGTTGCACTAGGCCCTTCCCTCCACCAAGAAAGAAGTACAGTGCTTGGTGGGCCTGTTTGGATTCTGGAGGCAGCACATTCCTCATCTGGGTGTGTTACTATGACCCATATATCAAATGACTCAGAAGGCAGCTACCTTTGAGTGGGGCCTGGAACAGAAAAGTGCCTTTCAACAGGTCCAGGCTGTTGTACAAGCTGCTGTGCCCCTTGGGCCATATGATCCAGCAGACCCAATAGTGCTTGAAATATCAGTGGCAGATAAAGATGCTGTTTGGAGTCTCTGGCAGGCCCCCATAGGGGAATCACAGTGGAGGCCATTGGGAATTTGG
>NW_008337804.1:1234800-1244519 GCF_000622305.1 Nannospalax galili | reverse complement strand
CCCCTCATCTCGCATCCCATGTAAACTTGGAGATGGTCCTCTTTCAGTCAATATGATTTACTGTGTCTCAACTATATTGATAATGAGTTTAGCAGGACTAAGGAATTAGGTTAAAGTTGGGAAGCAGGTTTTCCTTCTAGGGTTGAAAACAGTGTTGATTAAGTAAATCTCAGTCTCCATTTTGGTTGTAGAAATAGTCCCAGGGATAAAAGGGAATATGAAGAGATAAAACTTCACTTCAGAAAGATGAACAGTCACTCCATCCCAAGATGAAGGCAAGACATGTAACCCCTCATAGTGATGAAGCAGCTGAGGAGCCTGGTCCACGACCACTGGGAAGGCATGACCAGAATCCCCATTAAGAACAGGGAAAGCACTGGGCCTGGTGATACCACGTACAGCCTCAGCCATGCAGGATGCTGAGACTGAAGAATGGGAAGTCCGAGGCTAGTGTAGGTGATACAGTGAGCTCAAGGTCAACCTGGGTAACTTAGTGAGAGCTTGCCTCAAAATAATATAGCTCAGGGGTAGAATATTTGACTGGCATGTATAAGGTCCTGGGTTCAAATCCCAGCACCACACACACATACATACTGTGATGGCTAATCCTGGTTGTCAACTTGACTGGATCTGGGATTAACTGAAATTAGAGAGATCTTCTTGCTTGGATCATCTGAAGCTGGAAGACACACCCTGAATGTGGGTGTTGCCTTCTGATGGCAGCCCATATAAAAGGCCAAGGCAGAGGAGAACCCCTGGCTTCTTGCTGCTTTCCTTCTCTCTCATTGGTGTGTTCGTCTTGCTGCTGTAGACTGAAGACTAGCTGATATTTTGTAATTTTTCAGACCTTCAGCACCAGATTGGGACTACTGAGACATCCAGCCTTGTGGACTGAGCGACTATGGATTCTCAGCCTCTCCTGTGTGGTGCAGCCATTGTTGGACTACTCTGACTATATCCTGTGAGCTAAGCTGATAAATCTCTACACATATATTTTCATTATACTGGTTCTTTTTCTTTGGAGAACCCTGACTAATACATGCATATAAAATAAATATAGTATTTTTTTTAAAAGTGGAGGAGCTAAGTGTAGTAATTTAGGAGAATACAAGAAAGTCTTCTTTCAGACACCTCTTGGCAACTCTCCATCTTCATAGTTGGAGTTTGTCACTCTTGTAGATGATAGGAGTATACCTCTCATAAGGGAATCTTATGAACTGCTCTATGGGAAGCTCAGAGAATACTCCATGCACCTGCTACTTCTCAGGTTAAATTATTCATTATGTCTAAGTGCCCAACTAAAAACAGCATATGTTGAAACCAGTCAATATCAAAATATCTTCTCCAGTTTTACAAAATCTCAAAATCCTCCACAATGTTTATATTAAAATATTTCAAATTAAGAGAGAGAAATATTTCCTTTTACACAAAATGATCTCATCATTCACTATATTTATAAGATAATTATTCAGAATAAGAGAAAATGCTGTCTTATTGATAAAACGTATCCCACAAGGAGAAACAGTGAGTGCTGGACCCTTCAGGTTGTATAGACTTATGATCTCTTACCAGCTGTGATTGCCTTCACAAGACTTGTACAAGATCAAGACAGTCAACACTCCAGTGGGTACATAGGAGGGGAACATGACCTGGCAAATCTGACTAATGGCCTATTTGCAGCCTGTCAGGCCTAGAGGAAGGAAAGTGTTGATGTTCAGACTGGAAAGCAAACATAGATGCAGGGAATGCTTATTTCAAAGACAGGAGAGAGCTCAGCACCTCCAGGGCAAGAGCCCAAGTGCCCTCTTGCTTTTCCCTTTACTGGCCTTGCAAAACAATTACAGCATGAGAAGCAGAAGCTCAAGACATGATTTCTCACAGGACACAAACATTTGCCCCAGCTACTGTCTAGGTACAAAGTTCTGCTATAGCTACTAACTATCTTCAAGGACATTCTGGGCCTTGGAATAACAAGCTCAAGATGGAGGTTTTGTGTTGGTCAGTGTGCTGGGGACACCTCTACACAGCTCCTGTGTGCAAGGGACTTCGTGGGCATTCCTCCAGCTTGCTTCTGACATTCCAAAGCAGCTTGTCTAGTTAGCTCTATATTGCCTAACCTCTTCTCTTTATACTATTTTGTTCCCTTCAGAGAGTTAGAGTTCCATAAGGGTGCAGTCCTTGGTAGGAAAACAATAGTCAAGGGGATGGGCAAATGGGCAAACACACATGCCTATGAGCAGCACAAATCAGATGTACTGGATTAGTTTCTTAAAAAATAAGTTCCTCTCAGCCACTATTTCATAGTCCTATGCCTAGATCCGGTTACCTAGATCCAGACTTTCCCTCTCCCTCTCTGCTGTTATCCATCACTCCAAGGCTTTGTTTATGTTATGCAACTCCTACAGCTTGTAAGAGCCTGAGTTTTCCAGGTTGCAGCTTCACACACCCTCTCTAACATCTCAATGAGAGACACCACCTTAGGGTAAATATATAAAAAGGTATCCTAAGAAATGGAACAAGGAACCAGTAGGCATAGCTTTTCTAATATCTGACAAAATGGATTTCAAACTAAAACTAATCAGAAGAGATAAGGAAGGACACTTTCTACTTATTAAAGGGAAAAAGCTTCAAGAGGATATTATAGTTTAAATATTTACAAACCAAAAACATGGGCATCAATCTTCATAAAAGAAACACTATTAGACTGAAAACCATATATTGAACCATACATGGTGAAATTGGATGACTTAATGCCTAATTCTTGTCATTAGATAGGACATCCAGATAATATGCACTAATAGCAGGGGCACTCAATTCATAAATAAACTCTATTAGATTAAAATAACAGATAACTCCAACTTAGTGACAGTGGGTGACTTCAATATTCCACTTTCATCAATAGAGAGATCATCCAGGAAAAAAAAAAAACTAATTAGAGAAACCCAGGAACTAAATCACATCATAAATAAAATTGACCTAACAGAGAAAATATTGCACCCAAACACCAAAGAATACATTTTCATCAGAGAAGACCATGGGATATTCTCCAAAATGGACCACATATTAGAAAACAAAGATGACTTCCACAAATTTAGAAAACTGAAATAATATCTTGTTTTTTATCTGACCACAAAGAAATAAGGTTGGTCATCTACAAAAGTACAAATGTGCGAAAAGTACCCAAACTTATGAAAACAAAACACACCACTAAAAGGAAATAGAATTAAATAGAAATAAGGCAAGATATGTAAAAATTCCTAGAACTGAATGCAAATGAAAACACAACTTACAAAAATCTATGGAAAACAAAGAAGGCAATTCTAAAAGGAAAATTCTTAGTGCTAAATGCCTACATCAAAAAATCCGAAATGTCTCATACTAATAACTTCATGATTCACCTGGGGCCTTGGGAACCCAACACATAGAAAGAGTAGAGAGGAAGAAATAAGTAAAAATGAGATTTAAAATAATGAAATGGACATGAAGAAAACAACACAATAAATCATTGGAACAAGGACCTAGTTTGAAGAGATTAACAAGATTGATAAACTTTAGCTAAATTAACCAAAAGAGAGAGGACACAGATTGAACTCAGAGATTATGTGACTGTTACAACAGACTCTTAGGAGATTTGGAAAAGAATAAGTATATATTCCAAAAATCTGGGTTCCCCTAAAATTGGAACTCTGAAACAAATGAATAAATTTCTAGATTTGTTTTGGACAAGTAAAATCAAGATGACATAAATTATTTAACCAGACCAATAAAAACCAATGAGATAGATGCAGAAATTTAAAAATCCCACAGCTAAGGGGTTGGAAAGATGGCTCCATGGTTAAGAGCACTAACTGGTCTTGCAGAGGACCTGGGTCCAGTTCCTATCAACCACATGGCAGTTAACAACTGTCCATAACTCTAGTTCCAGGGAAATCCGACGCCCTTTTCTAACCTCCGGGGGCATTGCACAATACAGGTGCACTTACATACATGTGGGTAATACACTCATAAACATAAAAATAATTCAAAACTCAAAAGAATACAGGACCAGGCTGATTCAGTGCAGAATATTATCAGATCTTTAAAGAACTAATGCAAACACTTCTCAAATTATTTCATAAAATAGAAATATAAGAAACACTCCCAAATCATTTCTGTAAACCTGGAATGAATTGATACCAAAATGAGACCAAGATCCAATGTAAAACAAAATTATAGGATTATCTCTCTGAACAACATAAAAGCAAACTTTCTCAATAATGTATTGCCAAACTGAATGTGCTAGCACATGAAAAAGATTATTCACCATAATAAAGTTGGCTTTATCCCAGAGATGAAGGGATGATTCAGCATACATAAATGAATAAATTTAATCCACTGTTTAAACAGTCTCTAGACTAGAAACCACAGAATTATATGCAGAAATTGTCTTTGCCAAAATCCAGCATCCTTTCATTATGAAGTCATGGAACATCTCAGGATACAGATAACATATCTCAGCATAATAAAGACAATATATAAAAGTTGTCAATCAACATCATTCTATATAGAGAATCTATTAAAGCCTTCTTATTAAAATCAGGAACAAGGCAAGGATGACCACTCTCTCCATTCCTATTCAATAGAGTGCATGAAATCTTAGCTAGAAAAATAAGACAAGGTTAGGAGATAAATAAAATTCAGATTGGAAAGGATGAAGTTTCCTTACTTGCAGAAGTGCAAATACTTATAAAAGACCATAAAGTTGCCACCTGAAATTTCAAAAAGTCAGCAAGTAGCAGGATACAAAGTTAAACCATGAAACATCAGTAACCTTCCCACATACAAACAAAAAAATGAGAAGAAATAAATCAAGGTAATAATTCCATTCATCATAGCATCAAAAACAACATATTTGGGAATAAATCTAAACAAATATGTGAAGGACTTGTATAATAAAAACTTAAAGACACTAAAGAAAGATATGAAAGAGATACCAAAAGTTGGAAAGGGCTCCCATGTTCATGATCAGTTGAATTAATATTGTGAAGCCATCCAATCAAGAGCAATCTATAGATTCAGTGCAATCCCCATTAAAATTCCAAGAGATATTCACAGAAATTGAAAAAGTATTCACAAATTTCACACAGAAACACAGAAAACACAGGATAGCCTAAACAATCCTGGACAATAACAAAGGCTGGAAGGATCACTATCTCTAGTATCAAATTATACTATAGAGCTATAATAATAAAAGTAGTATTGTATTGGCATAAAAACAGGCACATGGGTCAACTGAGTAGAAATGAAGAACTACATTTAAGTCCATGAACTTGCAGTCACCTGGTTTTTAACAAAGGCACCAAAAACACAGATTGGACAAAAGGCAGTAGGCTTAGCAAATGCTGATAGTCAAACTGAATAGATACACATACATAAATGAACTAGATCCATGAAAACCTACACAAACTTCAACTTCAAATTGATTCAGGACCTCAACATAAGACTTGCTGCCTTGAATTTTTATTAGAGAAAAAGACAGGGTATATACTAGAAGTTATAGATACAAGAAAGGACTTTCAGAACTAGACCTCAAAGTGCAGGCATTAATACCAACAACTGACAAATGGGACCTCATGTAACTAAAAGGCTTCTGTTCTTCAAAAGATGCCACTCAAAGGATACGATAATGTTTGTGAAGAGGCATCCTACAGAATGGGAAAAATCATTACCAGTTATACCTTGAGAGAGGACTTATATCTAGATTATAGGAAGAAACAAGCAAGCAAACAAACAAACAAAAAACTTAAATTTCAAAAGAAGAAAAAACACAATCAAAACTGGAGTAAGGAATTAAACATCAAGTCTTCAAATGGCTAAACAATAAAGGTTGAGAAGTATGTTTTTAAAGTTCAGAATCATTAGCCTTCAGATATAAGCAATTTAAAACCATTTGGGGACTTCATATTATCCCAGATAAAATTATAAGATGAAAAAGCAAAGGCTGACAAATGGTGGCAAGGATGTGAGGAAAGGAACACATATTCACTGCTTGTGGGAGTGCAAACTGATGTGGCCCCTTTGGAAAAACGCATGGAGTTTCCTCCAAAAGATGAAAATAGACCTTGCACTTGATCTACGTTTGGGTATATACACAAAATGTCTTTGCTCTACTACATAGATACTTGCTCAGCCATGTTCACAGCTGCTTGATTCACAATAGTGAAGAAATAGAAACAGCCTAGATGTCCATAAACTGATAAATGGATAATGAAAATATCAAGCATTTACAAAATGGAATATTATTCATCTGTAAGAAAAAATATCAAAGCTGGGTAAGGATGACGACTATGTTTTCCATCTGGTAGCATGTATAACACCTTCAAGCACTGTGAAAGCTAAACAGTAGAGATGAGGCTCTGAAGTCAGCACCAGCTAGATTTCTCTTTGTTTTTCAAGAATTCTTGTATGTAGTTATCTTCAACAATGTAGTTTACCATTAAGTTCTGGTGGGCAACCAAGAGCAGGGGAGTGGTCACTATTGTTTGAAGGTCTAGGGCAACAACATCAGGAAAAGAAATCCATTCCTAGTAGAAAGGTTTTATTTTTTATTCTTATATCCCCTGTTGTAAAGTAACTCGTTTATTCACTTTTAATAATGTATAGGTATACAACTTATAATGTTTCATAGTGGAGGTTTCTACGTTTTCTTCTAAAGGCCTTCATTGTGACTTATCTCTCCCCATAGTGCCTCCTCTGCCCTGCTCTCCCATACCCTACCTTATTTAACCCTGCGTATTTTATTATCCACCCCCTTTATATCACTGCATTCTACACCCTTACCAGAACCACCCCCCCATACATGGCCATTTATTAGTTTCATGACTTCTCCAGATCTTCAAATTGAAATATGCATGTCTAAGATTTCAAAGCTAGAATCTAGCTATGAGAGATAACATGCAATCTTTGTCTTTCTGGGACTAGATTCCCTCACTCAGGATGATTGTTTCCACTTCCATCAATTTACCTATGAATTTCATACTTTTTTATTTTGAAGAGCTGAATAATATTCTATTGTTTGTTTGTATCACACTTTCATTATAAATCCATCAGTTTATGGATATCTAGGTTGTTTTCAGTTTCTGACCTGGCATGATAGGTCCACCAGTGAAATAGTAGCACAAATATTATGGGAGTAACAAACCACTCTCTAATTGGAGTTAAGACCAGCTTCATATGTTGGAGCCCATCCCTGATAGTGATATCATACTTAGGATCTGAGGCTTAACAGGTCACAGACATAAGTGAGAGCCTCTTATTAGTTTTCAATTGAATAGGCATAGCATTACACTGACTCATAATAACTTACAGTTATACCCATAGATTAATGCATCCCTCAGCTCTCACAAGAGAAATTTCCTTATGCAGCCGATTGTGTTTAACACAGAAATGTAGAATTCAGCAATGTGCAGAGAAGAAGCTTCAAAATACTTATCCCAGACTTCTGTCTCCTAAGGCTCAGGGATTATTTTGGAAGAGGGGTAGAAAAACTGTAAGAGCTAGAGGTGGTAAATAACCACAAGGAAGCAGAGCTTTATAGTCAGCTGGCAAGTTACTCATATGAACTCGGCAAAGGTGACAACATGCACATGTCCCATGAAACCTCAAACCAGATACAATCTAATCATAGACATGAGAAGTAGATAAGAAATTCCAGTCCAGGCTAAGGAAGCTTTGGTAACAAATGACTTCTGGGAGAGGGAGAGATAGTTTCTTTTAAGGATGGGAATCTTGGTATGTTAACCAGGCTCCAGTAGATGAACCCAAACTCAAGGATAGTTGTAAACATAAATTAGACCCTTTAGGCCATATGTGTGTGTATAGATAGATAGATAGATAGATAGATATATAGATAGATATTTAGATACAGATTACATACATATATATATATATATCTTATAGAGATATGCATAGATATATATTACACATTACATACATATTTAATATCGTATACATAAAACATCAAATTTGGTAGGGTGCAGTAAGAGGAGGTGTAGATAAGAGAGGGACTTGAAATACAGTCAAATTATTATGCACGAAAATCGCAAAAAATCAATAAAAATACAAAAATTATGAAATAGAAGGTAAATTATAAAACCATAAACAATCATCTTAAATGAAGCAACCCAGGGCACAGAAAGACAAATGTCATGTGTTCTACCTCATAAGTGCGTGTTAACATTGAAGCTTTAGATAGGTGTCTGTCAACTGGACACCTATTTAAAATAGAGGTGAAAAAATAAAAAGTGACCATGGAGGCCAGTTCATGGGAGGAGAAAAAAAAATGCAGTGGTGCATGTGGGGAAATAGCCATAATGAAATACAGCCAGTTTAAAGGGATGAGAAATAGGAAGGTAAGGCAGGAAAGGAGGTAAGAGAAGGGAAAACTACCATTTAAAGCCATTTAAGAAAGTCATATTGAAACCTGTAGAAGCTTCTGCTATATATACATATATAATATAAAAATAAACCCTACAGGAGGGGTTTGATGATTGTGCTAGATATCACAGGCTAGCAAAACAAACAAACAAAAAAGAGACCAATGTCAGGAATGGCCTCCTTCTTTTACAATTGTTGACCAGAGAGTTCCTGCAAACCATTAAAAAATATTAGCTATTGCCATTGCCATTGTACGTAGTTACTTGCTAGATCTTAATGTTATGTCCATTAAGATGTTAGCTGAAGACACTACATACCTAAGCCTCAGTATAAAAGGATAAACAAGAAAAAATCAAGATGGTACTGACCTGGAAGCTTCATTTCTATTGGCTAGCGTTCATATTACTAGAAGGTAGTACACAGGTTACAAAGCAAAAAAGGTAATTGTCAACCTTAATGATATCTGAGTCCTGTGAGCTACACTGGCTTGGCACAATATTCCCACTGGTTCAGTAATGAGTGGCACACATGTTATAGGAGTAACCAGTCACAATCCGCTTGAATTTAAGGCCCACCACACGGGATGGAACTCATAACTATCACTGCTATTCAGGCCATAAACTATCTATTGATCTGTGGCTCAATAGATCATGGGCACTAGAGGAGAATCTGGTACTAATATTCAACTAAATGGACATAGTATTAAAATAATGCTAAATGACTTATTGGTATACCCATAGATTAGTGCATCTCTTAGTCCTCATTAGGGAAGTTTCTGGGAGTTAAAGCGAATTATCACAGAGAACCACACCTGGTCAGCAAGTAGAGAATAAGAGACTGTGGAATTTTTAACCCTAAATGGAAATTTATTTCACTCCTACATCAAAAACTCTGGAGTCTTCAACGATGAGGGGGAAGAAAGATTGTAAGACCAGAGGTGGTGTGTGGCTATAAGGAAAAAGTGTTTTCCATACAGCAGTGCATATATGAACTCACAGCAGTTGTGAAAGGATGCACAAGACCTGCTCAAACTCAAGCCAGACAAAATCCCAATATGAGAGTGGCAGTAGGTCAGGAAGCCCCATCTCTAACCAAGGAGGTATTTTCACATGATCAATGCTGGGATTGGATGAGTCATTTTTCTTCAGGGTGTGTCCTCCCTCTGTTGAACATGATCTGGGGCTGGTAGTACAAATCACATCTATTTGGACAACTTAAATTTTACTGGATGGAACAAAAAGAACTTAAAGATGGGTAGTTATGGAGGTAGTGGTGAATATGGGAGGATTTGGAAGAGGGAGAGA
>NW_008337804.1:1193559-1234547 GCF_000622305.1 Nannospalax galili | reverse complement strand
TTCAAAAATAATTGGACCGGAGAGGTGGCTCAGCTGTTAAGAGCACTGGCTGCTCTTGCAGAGGACCCGGGTTCAAGTCCCAACACCCACATGGTAGCTAACAACCATCTGTAGATCCAGGGGATCCAACTCCCTTTTCTGGTCTTTGCAGGGACCTCACACACACACACACACACACACACACACACACACATATACACATAAAATTTAAAAATCAATCTAAATGAAAATCAGAAATAGAGTTGTGAAGCAACATTCCAAACATGACATTGACTTTATTGATTCCCAGTGCTGAATACAGTCATCAAACCAATAAAAAGAAAAAGAAAGAAAGAAAGAAAGAAAGAAAGAAAGAAAGAAAGAAAGAAAGAAAGAAGAAAGAAAACAGAGGGAGGGTGAGGGAGGGAGAGAGGGAGGGAGAGAGAGAAAAAATGAAAAGGAAAAACTTTAATAAAATGGACTCATGATGTGGAAGATGGACAACAGACTACTCTTGGGAAAATCTATTGCTTTCCAAAGATTTGGAAATATAACCCCAAAATTAATTTTCAAAAGTTTGAATCTGTTTACACAATGCCAGATTGAGTTATATGTTGTGTTTAATATACTATACACAGTATGTAGCATTTTGAGCACCTTTATATTCCTTTCTAGTTAAGTGAACATCTCAGAACAAAAATGGAATGTTGTTTTGAAATTATTGAGTCAAACCATATCTGCTTTAGTGTATTCTACTTAATATTTCATTATTTTTGATAAAATCTTATTCAGTGAGTAAAATATCCATTTTTCTGATTAAGAATAATACTGAAATTATAGAAGAACTAGGGTACTGGAAGATTGTGTCTAGATGTCACCATTAAAATACCTCTCAGAATTAAGTATAATGCATCTGTAATGGTACTGGCATATGATGATTTAGGCAAAGCTACAGGAATATATTTTATAGTGAAAATATTCTACTATGAAGTCAGTTCCTGGGCTATGAAGAAATTTAAAATAAATTATTAAGTATTGTCATCAATTACAATATGGAAATGAATTAATTTGAATTAATAAAAATGAACTGCTTGTGGATATATTTAGCTTAAGGAAAGATTCCAAAGTTATACTACAAATACAGGAATTTGAAGAAATTTCTTAGCTGAAAGGAAGTCCTTTTTTGCCTCCTCCCATAACATTATATTGTCATTCATAACTTCTCATGTGGAAATGTAAATTTATATTTGCATAATTTAGAGCTTACAGAAATCATAATTTTAAATCCTCAATCACCAAATATACCAGAGAGCAGGAAAAAAAATAGAAAGAACCCTGAAATAGTATTAACAATAAACATATTACTAATAACAATAAACATGATATTACTAATCAGTTACAGCAGGATGATTAAGGGTATATGTCTGTAGAGTCACATGCAGACAATAGATTTACACTGTGGCTGGAACCAATGGTCAGATTGCCTTGGATAAAGACACCAGGTTAATACTTACATGCAGAGTTATAGGCTTTATTTAAATTATTTCCTCATGTAGAGGTCAGCCTGCAACTTTTATTTTGGTTATAGACACCTGACTCTTTCTAAATAAAACCTAATACAAGGAATTGTCACCTTGCAGTGTTAATTTTATTAATTAATGGAAAGATTCTGAAGAATCCAGAGAGTTTCCATTGACAAATTATAATTTTCTTTTTGAATTTAAAGATACCCGAAGGTGATGTTAAGGCTATGTTCCATAATGTCCCTATACCATGCCATTAATTCAGTTCAGATAAATTAGAATAGTATAAACAGCTAATAAAAAGGCAGAAGTGTTTCTATGTGAATAGTCACTCATCTTTTTTTCTTATTTTGTGAAATTGTCACACTCAGTCATAGAACTAAAGAAAGTCCTTCTTACGTGTTTAAATTTAAATCAGAAATCATAGTGTATGCATTTGTTGAAAGTCAATGAAAATTATTAAGCAGTTATATTCAGAGGAGATTAAGAATAAGAGGCTGCAGTGTGTAGGCTAGGACTCCTACATGGAACCTCACCCACCCATGGCTTAGGGACCATTACAGAAGATGGGGAGGACAGACTGTAAAGTCAGGGTTGGTTCATGGATGCAAAGAAGCAAAGGCTTTCAACCCACAGGAAGCTGGCACACGTGGACTTGTGGCAATGGTGGCATTGAGCACAGGACCCATGCTAATTCAATCAAACAAGGGCCCAAATGGGAGGAGAGAAATGCTTGGTGTGCTGGCTGCAGACTGGTAACTATTACAGACTGATTGCTACTGGGAGAGGGGAAGTACGCCTTGCATATGATCTCTAGATGGGCTGATGAGACTCCAGCGGATGAATTTACACAGAAGGACATTTGGGCACAAATGCTTGACTGGATAGGACTTAACATGTATGGTGGAATAAATGAGGTCTGGTGGGGGGATCGGGGAAGGATTGATGGAGGAGGGGGTCTAAATTTGCTTAAGAATTGTTGTAAGAAATTATAAAAGCTCAATAAAAATATATTTTAAAAATAAAGGGGTGTAACGGAAAAGGAAGCATTAAATGGGATGGGACATGAGACAGTAGGATAGAAGAGGGAATTCAGGCAGAGAAAACCAACAGTAAAGATATTTTGAAAAATTCATTATTGTAGGAGTTTCCTAAAATATATATAAAGAACTTAAATGGAGTTACCAAATATGGTGTGACAGTTCCCTACTAGATAACACAGGCTAGAAAATCAAAAGCCAAGTGGCAGGAATGAATTACATCTTTCAGGGGTATTGGAGAGTGAGGTCATATAGACCCGAAAACATATTAGGCTACTTCTAATGCTCTTGGTTATCCTCCTAAGATCTTAATTGCTGAAGACACCACATACTAGAGTCAGAGAACATGAAGAAATAAAGCTGGGGCTGATCATTCACCTTGATCCCTAATGGCTAGCATTTATAGTGCTACAAGGTCCTATGCATGCTACAGGAAAAGTAATACTCAGTCTCACCTAACTGTGAACTCTGGGACATAAAATAACAAGTGACCAGGCAAGAGATGACAATTCTTACAGAAAAAAACAAACCAATTTCTGATAACCGTTAAGTCCAACTTCACAAGATGGAACTCATACCTGACACTGTTATCTGGGTCAAAATATTGTGATTAAACAAGTTCTTGTCCTTAGGGTAGAACCTATTACTAATATTCTGCCAAAAGTACCTAGTAGTAAACAGATTCCTAGTTACTTATTAACCCACAAATTATTCTCTCAAGCCTCATCAGTAAAGGCCTTTTTGTCAGTTGTGGTGATTAACACAGAGAATCATAACTGATCAAGATTCAGAGGATAAGAGACTGTGGAATACTCATTCATAAAATAGACACCTATATCACATCCTCTCCTCCCAAGGTTCAGGGATCATTGTAAAAGAAGAGGTGAAAAAGATTGTAAAAGCCAAAGAAAATTTATGGCTACAAGCCAGCTGTTTTCCAGACACAAGTGAGTTGCACATATTGAGTGTGACATTATGCAAAAGACCTGTGTAAGCTCAGGCCAGACAAAATCCCACCATGGAGAGGAGTTGAGCATGAATTCCTACCCCTAATTGAGGAGCTGTGGGAAAATGATACCTGCTGGGATAGGGAGACATTTTTATCTTTTAAGAATATGGCTCCTTCTAGGTCGATTGCACTCTCTGCACACACTCAAGAGTATATGGGCTGCACAAACGGGACTCAGTGGGTTAAAAAAGAAAAGAGGACAAAACATTCAATGGGTGGTAGGAGGAGTTACCTTTGGAGGACTTGGGGGATGGTGCAGGGTGGTTGGATATAATAAAATACATTGTATGGAACTTTCAAATATAACAAAAAATTTTTAAATAAGAATACTTAACAATTCTTTTAAAATTTAAGATAAATTTGTATTTTATGTAGTTACAACTGATAAATTTCAACTTTAAAACTTAGTAAACTTTTCTCATATATCAGTGCTCATTTCAATGAAATATTATATTAATAAAATAACACTATATCTTCTAACAAAAATATCTTTCAAAGTAACTATACATGCATTAGGACATGCATTAAAATTTAAACATATTTTATTCAAAACCACATATATTTATGTAGGAATCTTATAATAAACACTTAATACAAATATTATGCAGTTATCTAGCAAAAGGAGAAATATGAGAGGTGTCCTAGAATTTTTTTCACCTCAGATCCACTCTGGTTCATTCTGTGTTTCAAAATTTTTAGTAAATTAATTTTTTGAAAATTTCATATTGTGTATTTTGATCTTATCCCCCCTCCAAATAATTTTCCCTTACCCATACATCTTACAAACTTTTCAATAAAGCTTATTTGTGATTTCTCTACTTAAAAACCTTTACCAGAAGGGCAGATAGGGGGGAATGGATGGGGGTGCTGACAGCACAGTGGACAGTGGCAGGGATAGCAGAGTATGGAGGCTCTAGTGGGAGAGGAAGGCTGTCTACCTGACGAGTTTGTATTCATGCTCAGATGCCGAGGAGCTCAGAAGGTGGGTGACTGTGACCAGTGATAGTCATGTATATAGAGATTAGAAATGCATGTGAAAACGTCTCAATGTCAAGAGCCCTGAAATGAATTTTTCTGTATGAAACTTTTTGTTTTGACAACGCAGTGTAGATCTTTTTTACGCGTGCGAACCTCATTTAATTTTATGTGTTATAGAGTTTATAATGAGTAAAAGATTATATAAGCGTAATAATTCATCTGTAAACCTAGAAATGTACAGCCAATTTTGAAAGAGATGTACCCTAGCTCAGAAAAATGTTATTGAATAGGTTAATGCTGTTGTAATGAAATGCTTCTTTTAATTAAAAAAAAAAAAAAAAAAAAACCTTTACTTCTTAGAGGATATAGTCTAAGCTTCCTTCAGTGATATTTGAAACATTGATGATGCCTTCTCCACTTATGCTTTGCTGCTGTCATGTATGATTTATGCAGTCATTCTACACAGAATTCCCTGAAGGTGTTAAGCCTGAATCCACCTTCCTATATTCGCGTCATTTACGTTTGTCTTTGAAAACAGTTTAGAATGTCAATAGCCAATGACACGTTCTCCCTTTTCTCTTACGTAGAAACAGGTACCACGTCTCTGCTCCCACATCTTTCTCCATATGCTCACTTAAGTTCTAATCATCACTTTTCTCTTAACTCTGTCCTGGGATATTAACAAATACTTGAAGCAAATATCTATGTCTTGCGCTTCTATGAAAGCTGTGTTTGG
Organism: Nannospalax galili; assembly: GCF_000622305.1. NCBI lineage: Eukaryota > Metazoa > Chordata > Mammalia > Rodentia > Spalacidae > Nannospalax > Nannospalax galili. The sequence continues at coordinate 1,229,282 of NW_008337804.1, read as the reverse complement.
GGATACAACACTTCAAATGTTAGGTTATTTGTAGTATACATATTCCAGAACTGATATGATGAAACCAATTTTTAGTATGAAGTTTGGTGTTTAATTCTATTTTATTCAATTTTGTTTTGCTATAATATCTGAATCTGGTAATTTATAAGTAATGGCCGTATGTTTTTCTCATGATTTTAGTGGCCAAAAAGTACAGCAAGGCATGACACCTATATATAATTACATCAAAACACAGAGAAATGGGCATCAATTAGTTGTATGCACATGGTACAGTTTTACCGCAAAGAGAATAAAAAGTTTCCAGACTCTTTTCTGTTTTAAATTTTTTTTCATTTATTTTTACTTTATGCATTTGAGTGTTTATGAATATGCTTCCAAGTGCATCTGTTCATGCAATGCCCAAAAAGGCCAGAATAGGGAACCAGATCCCCTGGAGGGTGAGTTATTGATGCTACTTAGGCACCATGTGGGTTCTGGGGACTGAACTCAGGTCCTCTGTAAGAACAGCCAGTGCTCTTAAATGCTCAGCCATCTCTCTAGGCCCACTTTAATTTTTTTTTTAAAGAAAAATACATTCTTTGAAATGTTCATAGGTATGTACAAAACATATTTTTAAAATTTATTTATTTACTTTTATTTTATGTGTTTGAGTGTTATGCCTGAATGCATGTAAGTGGACCTGTGTCACACAATGGCCATGGAGAACAGAAGAATGTGTCTTCTCAGCACCTTCTTTACCTGCAACAGAAAAATTCAATGCTGAACATCTTTTCACATGCTCATTTACCACCTCTTGGGGGAGGTGAGGTGTCTGTCTGACTCTGGTAATCTCACTTTAATTAAATCAAGTGTTTTGTGGGGTTTAATTTTTTTAAATTTTTGTGTGTATGAGTATTTTGCCTGCATGTATGTAAGTGCACTCATGTTGTACAATGCCCACAGAGGCCAGAAGAGGGTGTCAGATCTCCTGGAACTGGATTTATGGACAGTTGTTAGCTGCCATGTGGGTGCCGGAATTCAAACCTGGATCCTCTGTAAGAACAGCCAGTGCTCTTAACTGCTGAGTCATCTCTCATGCCCCACTATATTCTTTTTAAAAATTATGTATTCTTTGAAATGTTTACAGATGTATACTAAATCTCTTAATCCTTAGCCCTCACTCTTCTTCTTCTCCTTCTCATTTCCCAGATATATCTTACTTCACACCCATGGGAGCATGGCTGTGGGGTTATCCACTAGTACATGTGGAGCTTGACAGTAGACACACCTAAATGAAAATTAACTGTTTCTCCCATAGCAGTCATCAACTTCCAATAGCTCCTCAGTTGAGAGAGGGGCCTTTGTCCCCATCCTTCATCTATGCTTACTTTTTTGACTTATTCCTGTGCTGATCTTATGCAGGTAACTGCAAGTTTTCTGATTTCATGCATGCAGTAGCCATGTCTTGTTCAGATAACAGCCTTACATAGCACTCGTCCCCATCTTTGAGTCCATAGATTTGTTTTTCTACTCTTTCATCTAGGAGGTTCCCTGAGCCTTGAGAGGGATGACATAGACCTCCCATCTACACATGAGCACTCACAGTTTTCTTATTTACAGTACTTTGAGCAGTTATGAATATCTGCATTAACAATTACCCTCCTCAAAGAGAAACTTCTCTGACCAAAATTAAGATATACAAAATCTATGTATAAAAACAGATAATTAGAAAGCAATTTAGTAGCATGTTTATTTAGAAAAACACCATCAAAAGTCCCCTCCCCCACAAACACAGACCTTGGGTCTATAGCCTTCTTAGCCATGGGTTTTGATCATAGCATATATTCCCTCCTGTGGTGCAGGCCTCAAATCCAATAAACAGATCAGTTGGTCTTGCCATATAACACCATTGGATAAATCCAACCTGGTAGGTCATTTGAATTTGTAGCACACAGTGTCCAGCACTAGATAACATCCTTTATGTTTTTCTTTCTCCACAGCAAGTTGCATATCTTCTTCAGCACTATGAGAACTAATAGGGTGAGAATTTCCTCAGCAGGAAAAGTTGATTTCTCTATTTCTTGTATCCAAAGAGAGCGCTATCTTCAGCAACAGGGTCTTACCGTCTAGTTATGTTAGACAACCAGGAGTGAAGACAATATAGGTTCATGCTTTTCTAATTCACTCGCTTTAGGACCAATCCACTCCTGGGTGAGAAATTGATTTGACAAGACCATCATTGATCCCATGATGTGAGTAACAATGACCAATTCACTCCACACTAGAGGTCTCAACACTTGCCAAAAGACAAATAGGATCTTATTAAACTAAAAATCTTCTGTATAGCAAAGGACTTCATCAGTCAAGTTAAGAGGCAACTTCAGAATGGGAAAAATCTTTACCAGCTATATATTTGACAGATAATGTCTAGAATATTAAAAGAACTCAAAACATAAACATCAAAATAAATCACACAACCCAGTTGGGGAAAGGAAATGAACAGAGAGTTCTGAAAAGATGAAAAAAAACATATTTCTGAAAAAAATCTTTTAAAATGTGCAACATCTTTAGTCAGTAAGGAATTCAAATTAAAATTGCTTTGAGATTTTATCTTAACCAGGTCAGAATTGTTAAGATCCTACAAATACATGATATGAACTGCTGGCATGATGTGGGGAAAGGGCACACGTATTCACTGCTGGCAGGAGTACAAACTGATGCAGCAGTTATACAAATCAATGTAAATGTTCCTCAAAAGCCAGACATAATCTGTCATATCATCCCTATGCATTTACTCAAGGGAAAATAGATCCCACTACAGAGATTCCTGCTCCATCATGTTTAATGAATGAATGGCGTATTTAAATCATGGAATATTATTTAGCTGTTAAGGAAAACGAAATTATGAAATTCACAGTTCAGTGTAATTTACTTCTGAATAAGTAGCTCAGAGCCAGTAAGAAAATTGCTGAAAGTTCTCTCTGTCAATAGATGCAAACTTTCAATCTTTAGATATGTGGGTTTCAGTTGGAAAATCTATTGAGGTCAGGAAGCTATTAAAGGACCATATGAAGGGGGTCATTTGACGGGAGATAGAATGCAGGGATATAAAGGAGGAGAGGGGAATAATGGAATCAGAATGGTTAAGGTATGGGAGATGGGATGATAGGGTAGTGGAGGGAGTAAGCAGGGAGATAAGTGACATAAAAATATTTTGAAAAAGTCATATGGAAGTCTATTACTATAAAGCTTATTAAAACACATACTTATATAATATAAAATGGATTGGAAAATGCAGTTCCCATATAATTGGTGAACAATGCATCTACCAGACACTATGGACTAGCAAATAAAAGGTATAATGTCAGGAAGAGACTTTGTCTTTTGGAGTTGTGGTCAAGGGGGAATCCTCTAGACCCTCAAACAATCTTTGCTGTTGCCAATAGTCTTGGTCACACACCAGGACCTGATGGTAAGCTCCCATTGCTGAAGATACTATATACCCATGTCATAACCCAGAAAAAGGAGAAATTAGTCTAGTACCGAACTCAAAATTCCATCTCTACTGACTAGCTCTCATAGTGCTGGAAGATACTATGTATATTACCAGTAGACAAAATTAAATGTCAACTTAGCTCAGTTGTGACTCCTGCAGGCTACCACTGGTCTGGCAAGATATGACTGCTGGTGCATAGTGACACAAATGTGACAGGACTAACTGACCACTTTCTGATTGGATTTAAGGTCCAATTCCTAAGATGAAGGCCATACCAGTCACTATTTGTTATTGGGGCCCAGAATTTGTGGAAATACAGGTATAAGCTGAAAGGAAGAACCTGGTATTATTTGGCCAAATGAATATAGTATTAATCGTACTTTTAAGGACTTATTGTTACATGCATAGAAAAGTGCATCTCTCAACTCTTATCTGAGAAGCTTCTTGCAGTATATGGTGGTTAACACAGAGACCCAAACCTGGATGACTTGTAGAGAATAAGTGAGTGCTTAGCCCTAAATGGAACATTTATATCATGCCCTCTCCTCCAAGGCTCAGGTATCCTTGCAGAAGAGGGGAGAGAAAGATTGAAAGAGCCAGAGGTGGTAGATAAATGCAACGATACCGTGTTTTCTGGACATAAGAGATAGTTTCAGATATGAACCCACAGGACGTGTTACAGCATGCACAACACCTTTCAAGTTCAAGTCAGGCCAAAATCTTGCATGGAGGAGGGAGGTGGGCAAGAAGCCAAGGGGAATCTGTTGGCAGATGATAATTTCTAGGAAATGGAGAATCTGTTTTCTTTAAGAATATGATGCCCACTCCAAATAATAGATCCTCAGGGGAATGATTATTTAGTTACCAGCATCCACATGGTAGCTAAAACCATCCATGACTCTAATTTCAGGGCACACAACACCTTCCTCTTGCATCTGCAGGCATTGTGCACATGTGATGCTTTTACTTCAAGGCAAAATACTCATATTCATATAATAATTAAAAAAAAAATTAATAATAGAGGACATGAAGTTAGAGGGCATAGTAAGGTAAATGTGGAGATAAAGGATAGTGTTTTAATATGAGCAAAATACTTTCCATGGAGTTCTCAAAGAATCAGTAAAAACATATTTTTAAAGAAACTTAGAAGAGAAAGGACTTGCATTGGGACATAATTCTACCACTGGAAGGAAGTCAAGGCAGCGCTTAAAGCAGCTAGCCACATCCATAATCAAGAGCAGAAAAAGAATGAATATATCCATGCTGGCTTGTGCTGAGCCATCCTCTCTGCACTTAGACAGCCTACGACCCAAACCTAGAGAATAATGCTATCCACAGTTAGTGGCTCTTCCCATATCATTGAACACAATAAAGATACTCCCCTACCAAAGGCTCACAGCCCACCCTGATCTAGCCAATTTCTCAGTGAGTTTCTTTTCCAGATGATACTAGGCTGTGTCAACTTGACATTTAAAATTCATTATTATGGGGCTGGAGAGATGGCTCAGCAGTTAAGAGCTCTGACTGTTCTTGGAGAAGACCTGGGTTCAAATTACAGAACCCACATGGTAACTAACAGCCATCCATAGCTCCAGTTGTAGGGGATCTGGCAGCCTCTTCTGTCCTCCACTGGCATTGCTTGAAAAGGGCAAACTTACATATGTACAGACAATACAGTCATAGATATAAATTAACAATAATTTTTAAAAAAAAACTAAAAATCACCATTATTCACAACCCATATACAAACATAAGAACAATCACAGACTCCTGAAAAACTTGAAAAGTGCTAGTTCTCATGGTAATTTCAAGGAAATTACTTAAAATCATTTTAATATCCTGTTAAGCTATTTACATATAGCTAGACATGGTGGCCAGCTCTGTATCCCAGCACTAGGGATTCAGAGGCAGGTGAATCTGTGTGAAATATAAGTCAACCTGGTCAAGTTTCAGGCCAGTTTGGGCTATATCAAGACTCCCTGTCTCAGAGTGTGGTAAGTCTCTAGGTGTGGAGAGAGAGAGAGAGAGAGAGAGAGAGAGAGAGAGAGAGAGAGAGAGAAATTTACACAATAATAAACTGCTGTGCTGCTATATCAAGACTCTGTCTCCCTGTCTCAGAGATAGAGAAATTTGCACAAATATACTGTTTCTCTTAAGAATATTCTTCAATGCAAGTCCATCAGTAGCCACACTCTACCAGTAAACTTGGATCTGTTTGCTTGTGCTCATTCTCAGGATCCAGTTAAGTTCAGGCCCTGCTCAGGCCACAGACTCTTCTATGCTAACAGCTCTGGGTTCCTCATCAACCTTAAATATTTTTGTTTGCTGCTTTGTTCTTGTTGAAGGGAGACTGGAGAGTTCCCACTTTCCAGTTTTGTCTGCTTCCATCTGCCTGATGCTTCTAATTTGCCCCTCACCCAATTAGGTTTTCATTGACAGGTCTATGTGTCTCCATCACATGTCCTATTTGCTGAGCAGACATGGAGTGGCCTCCCCACCTAGCATGAGGACTTAGGTGGCCATGCCAGTTATGGTGGCCTGCTGACTTCTTCCTATGTAACTGAAGGGCTCCAAATCAGAGAGCCGAGCTGTCATGGTTTCACAAGTACATGAAGCTTGTAATATCATGGAAATGTACCCTTAAACAGGAATGTCCTTTGAATTATATTTCAACAAAGCTATTCTTTTTAAATGAGAATAAAGTTAAATAAAAAACTAGTAAACAAAATATTCTTTAAAAATTATACTTAAAAACAACTTTTAATATTTTCCGCATAACGATTTTTCTTGTGGCATTCATTTCATCAAATATTTCTTCAATAACTGTCCAACACACATTCTTCCTCTCTGTCTCTGTCTGTTTCTCTTTGTCTCCCTGTCTCTCTGTCTCTGTCTTTCACTCTGTGTGTCTTTCTCTCTCTCTCATACACACACACATAGACACAGACACACACAGACACACATACACTCTCAAATCTTAATTTTCTCTTAATGTTTCCTACCATGCTGTATTTTAACTTCTCTCAGTTCTTTACCCACCTAGGGCACCAGAACTACTTACAATAGCTTCTGAGCAAAGAATCTGTTCTAATGTATATAGGAAATGCTAATTGGTGCTTTATAAAGAGCTACAAGCATTGCGTTCTCATTAGAAGACAGTTTCAGTTTTCCCAAGTGCATAGTAATCTCAAGGAGGTCTCCATTTGTCCTCTGGCATGAAAAAAATTCTCTTAATGATTCTAATTAAGAGGTGTGAATGTCATTTCTACATCTTTTCTGTTTCAGGTCAGCAAGTCCAGGGCTCAAAAAAGAGTCATAACAACCTTGCTGAAGATTATATACCATTGTAACATCATATGGAAAAGACAGGTGTTTTGAATATCTAAAAATAAATGACAGCATTTTCAATAAGAATTTGCATGGTTATGCGCTGTTTTTATTAACTGTTCTTTTTCTTAATAGAAAAGAAAGTATGAAATTTTTTCTCAAACCCCCCTTCATCCTTTTCTGAAGTTAAAATCACTTGTGAGTTTAACACTAATCTCTAATCCTTTTAAAAAGCAATGCAATTTTTGTAACAGTCTTTGACTAATCTTGTAATGAATGTCAGGGACAGCCATTTATTTGTTCTTTTCTTTTGACCTCCCATCCAAAAGTGTTCATTCCCAATTCCTTGATGTTTGTATGTGCTCATTCAGCAGTAGTTTGCCACCTCTGTCTGGATCAGTTTGCACCACAGTGCCATTCCAAATCGGTTCTGCTCAATGAGGCAGTAAAGATCTATGGCTTGTAGAGTACTGTAGTTGAGAGATGAAGGGAAGTTTGCAGCATAAGAACAAGGGTCAGTTCACAAGAGGTATTTCAGTCCCTCAGAGGCAGCACGAAGTGTGCCCTCTTGCAGGAAATAGCCATGGTTTTCTTGCAAAGAAATGACTGTTTTCTAGTGATAAACACAAACAGGCACAATGCAGATTTTCACAAGTAATGTGCTTTATTTAGCTTGTTGTAACAACTTTATATGACGATTTTCTTAGCTGTAAAAACAGAATATCTTCTTATAAATTAAGTTCAAGTTTATTTAATGTTTTAACATTTGTTTATTTTTGTATATGTGTGAGAGCACACACATATGCCACAGCACATTTGTGGGAGTCACAAGACAACTTGGGGAAGTGACTTCTCAACCTCCACCATTCTGGGGATCAAACGTAAGTCCTGAGGCTTGACAGTGAGTACATTTACTTGCTAAGCCATTTAGCTAGCTTCCTATTTAGAAATTCTAAGAACACAGTAAAACTAAGAAGAAATTGCATTTGTGTTCATGTTTATATTAGGTAATATCAATTTCAATGGCTATGATTTTTACCAAGCTTAAAATAATTTTTTTCATATGGTTCTGGGTATTGACTTGCTTTCTTCACTGAGTTTAACTATGTAGTCCCGTTCTTTAAAGTGAGTTTAAAATTCAATAGAGCAGAAAATCAACCTTTCAGCACTTTGGAGTCCTTTAGGTTATTATTCCTCTTTTAAAAATTAGCTACTGAAAGTATGAATGTTACATTGCCTACTGTCTTCAGTATCAGTAAAGAATGTGTGAACAAGTTTGGAGCCCAATAAACTGTCAGAGTCATTTTAGTGTTTAGAATCTTGCACGTTTACCTCAAAATATAATGAAATAAGTTGAATATGATCAAATTAGTCAATGCTTGCCTTAAAAGCCACTGTGTGAGTTTTTGTTTGTGTGTGTGTGTCTGTGTGTATGCGTACACACACAGACACACACACACACACACACACACACACACATGCCCGTGCCCATGTGTGGCGTTCAGAGGATAATCTGCAGCAGGACTTAAATTTCTTCTTCTACCCACTGGGTTCCTGGAATCCAGTTCAGGTAGTGAGATATGGGAGAAAACACCTTCATGGTCTGAGACACGTAACTGGTTCACATTCAGTATTCAACAGAATGAATTAGGGTTATACTTATTAGCTAAAGACTTAGGCTTTCTTTTCTATTAAAATATCATCTTGGGGTTGTGAGAACAGCTCAGTGGGTAAGAATGATTGTGTTCAGGTTAGGAAACCTGAGTCTGGATCCTCAGCATTAAATTAAAAGCCAAGGTGGCCGAATATGCCTGTTACCCCAGTTGCTTGAATGAAAGGGGAGGGAAGATGGGAGAATCATTGACTCTTACTGGACAGTCAGACTCACAGAAAATGTAGGAAATCCTGATTCAGTGAGAAACACTGACAAGGGAATAAAGAAGAGCTACAATAGGAAACATGACTTCCTCTCCTGGTTTCTATAAGTGATCTCTCTCTCTTTCTCTCACACACACACACATAAATACATCTGTGCACACACATACATTTAACACACATACAATGTATTTTACTCATAAAATATAAACAAAATAAAACAATTTTTAAGTAAAATACGAACTTTTCTCATTACCGAAAAGGCATTAGATCCACTCCTTTAAAAGTGACTAAAATTTCTCCCATATTTTTCTATAATTATGTATACAAAAAATTTGCATGAGTATGTACATAAGTATATACATTCATGCATCCATACATAATGTTACTGATATATTTTTATGTGTACTTTCATGTTAATTATATTTCCTAGTCATCTTTATATCTGGCTATATAGAATAATATATAGATATAGATATAGATATAGATATTCCAATACTTACAGTGTTCTATTATCCATAAATCATCACATTCCCTGTTTACCCAATTTGCTTAACTTATGAGCTATACAGCCATTGCACTAACATTTTATGCTATATTTCAAGGACTATTTACATATCAACAGTTTGTTCAAGTCTCTGGTCTAACTATGCCTTTTCTGAAACGTAATTTACTGGCTACTTTTGCAATTTCTTCCCCCACACTTGACCAGTTTAGGAATCTCATGGGGTGTATCTTTTGCCACAGATGGTCCATGGAGGACCAGGCATCGTTCGGATCTTTTCGTCTGTCTTTCTCTCTGTTTCCTTATGTCAGTGCTTCACACACAGACACCCGGGAGAAGAGCAGTACCTGCAGCTGTTGTCCTTTCCATCTGTATGCCACTATTCTACTTCAGATTTTGCCTTTTCAGATCACTTTTAAAGATTAGTTTATAAACCATCAGGTTACCGTGTGTCTTCACTCCACTGCTGAAGTTATGAATTTTAGTGATATTTTCTCACTACTAGTGTGTATTGCTAGACACTTAAGGCTTACAAAGCAGGTTAGAATGCATTTCAGCAGCTATAGCCCTAACACAATGAATATCACACTACAGTTATTCATCACAGTTTTGAATCTTAGAAAAGTGTTTAATTAGTGTATTAAATTTGTTGTAAATGCTCTTACACATTTTGAATAACTAAAAAGGAAAAGGAGCATTGAACATACATTTTTGTTTTCAAGTTACTACAAATATAACCATTGTATATAAATGCATACATAATACATACATGGTGACAGTCTATATAAATTTTACTTTAAGATCACAAACAATAACACTAATCTATTCAGTATTTTCTCTGTAGTGAGTTCATGTTCTTATTCTTCATTTATTATTAGCAAAATTGTGTGAGAATTGGATATCTGTCTCTGTATCTCTCTCTCTCTTTCTCTCTCTCTCTCTACACACACACACACACACACACACACACACACTCTCACATACTGATGTCTGAACCAAGGGCATCATGCATACTCAACAGCACTCCACCACTAATTTTATCGACCTCTATCCATCTATATCTTTGTGCTATGTTTTATTCAGGTTGGCCTTTAACTCACTACATTACCCAGGTAACCACTGAAATTTGTAAATCTTCTGGCATAGACTCCCAAGTATCTGGGATTAGAGATTTGTTCCACCACCAGATTTGTTGCCGATATGTAATATTAACTACTTTTTGGGTAGTATATATGTGTGGCCCATGCATGTGTATGCGGAGACCACAACTTCATGAAGAGCCCAGAGTCAGATATAGGATGCAAGTGTCTTCTCTCACCCTTTGTTTTATTGTCTTGGACCAGAGTGTCTCTCTCTCTCTCTCTCTCTCTCTCTCTCTCTCTCTCTCTCTCTCTCTCTCTCCAGAATTTCACCATTTTGGCTAGTTTTACTGGCCAGAGAGCTCCTTGTGTTCACTTGTCTCTGCCCCCCAATGCTGGGGATACAGACACCTTCAATCATGTCCAACACTTTACATACACTTTGGAGATTTGAGCTCAGTTCTTCATGTTTGCAGAGTAATTGCTCATACTCCCCATCTCAATTTTCCATCTCTCCAGGCTCAATTTCAACCACTTAAGAAAAAGATGCTATTTTCATTCTTTAACAAACAACAGAGGTCAGCTTCTAAACCTATAATTAAAGAAACATTTCACATTATTCCCACTATCAGCAATATTGTACATGAGCATTAGTGACATTTTATTTATGCAGTCATTGAAGTAATACTATGATTCATATTTTAATTCTTAAAATATACTGAAGTGCAATGATTAGCTTTATAATATAGAAATTTCTGTGAAGGTGTATATGTGGTGGGGGGAGTGAGTGAGATTGTGTATGTGATTGTGTATGTGTGATTTGGTTTCATTCTTGGGGTGAGTGGAAGGACCAGGACTGGCCTTGATCAACAGTGGACATCATCATCATGTATGGTGAATACTCCATCATTGAACTATGTTTCCAGACTTCATTTATTTGGAATATATGGATTGTATATATAGATATAGGTGGTGACAGATATAAAGATGAAATAGATATAGATGATATAGATATAAATGTGTGTGTGTGTGTGTGTGTGTGTGTGTGTGTATTTTCATCTTTGCCTTCTGTTTCATTGATGTATCTTTCTGTTTTTGTTTTTATCTATTATTTTGAATTTAATGTGTTTCAATATTTTGGGCCTTTTGGGTAGAAATGAATATAAATTTCATGAGAATAGACTCCTTTTAAAATATATGAGCATTTATTCTGTGGGACCTGCCCCTTTCTTCTGAGGCTGCCATAGAATGTCTTACTAGCTGGGGTGAGTTAGTCAAATCCTGCAGTGCTGCCCATCCCCTGCTTTAGGACCATCCCCAGGCCCTCTGTTCCAGAGTTCACCCTCTATGCTAGCTAGTAAGACCTACTGTATTTCCATCTATCATCCTTGATCTTGGCCCCCTCTCTTTGAGGTTGTGGGAGAGTTCACATCCCCTGCTTTAGGACCATCCCCAGGCCCTCTGTTCCAGAGTTCACCCTCTATGCTAGCTAGTAAGACCTACTGTATTTCCATCTGTCATCCTTGATCTTGGCCCCCTCTCTTTGAGGTTGTGGGAGAGTTCCTGAATACCTGGGTGATGTAGTCAGATACTGTCCCAACCCCTTGTTTTCTCATCAGCCCCAGTCTCACATCTTCTCTACTATCTAGTCAGAACCAGTCCATTCTGTTCCCATTGAACCTCCTTGTGACTTGTCACATTCTTGTTGAGGTTGCAAGAGAGCACCTGACAACCTGAGAGAGTTAGCCAGATCCTGCCACACCAGGTCACCATTCCCCTGCTTTGGGACCATCTCCAGTCACTTGGTTCCAGCGCTTATACCTTCTATGTTTAGCTAATCCCCATTATACCTACTTGGATCTAGGCCCCTTCACCCTCCTGAAGAGCTCCTGACTAGTCTTGCTGGACCTATCCTGTCCCTCCAAAAAAAAAAAAAAATCAAAAGAGAGAACCTGAAGCACAGTCCATCTAACTATACATATCCAATTAGAAAACAATTTAGTTAATCAACAATACAAGCAGAACCAATCAACTCAACAAAGGCAGGGTTGAGTTTCATATCAGACAATCAGACATACAACCAAACAAAGAAATTCATATACACAGACAACAAAAACCACAAACAATATGAAAATAGTATGTGCCTACCGAACCCCACTAGTTCTATAAAATTGTTTTACAATGAAAATTACCTAGAGAAATCCCAGATCACAGAATTTTTTAAAAAGCATGATATAAACCTAACATGATTAAAGAATTCAACAAATTTAAAGAACACACAAAAAACTCAAAGAACACAAAGAGGAGAGAGATGAACTCCCGATTGAAGCTCAGGAAAATGTGCCTACCGAACCCCACTAGTTCTATAAAATTGTTTTACAATGAAAATTACCTAGAGAAATCCCAGATCACAGAATTTTTTAAAAAGCATGATATAAACCTAACATGATTAAAGAATTCAACAAATTTAAAGAACACACAAAAAACTCAAAGAACACAAAGAGGAGAGAGATGAACTCCCGATTGAAGCTCAGGAAAATACAAATACGCAGATGACAATTTGTGAATTCACAAACAGGATAGAAATAGTCAAGAAAATTCGAGCTGAAATGAAGATGGAATTGAAAAACTCCATAAGTTAATTTGAAACAGATTTACCAACAGAATGAATAGAATGGAAAACAGAATATCAAGACTGGATGATAAAGCTGAAAATTGGAATGCTTTAAGAAAGAATACATTTAAAAAAAAAAGCACAGTAATGGAATGTATAGGAAATGTGGGAGCCCAAGAAAAGACCAAATTTACATATAATAGACACAGAAGAAGAAGACTCTCAGGTAAGTGGGATTGACCAGATCTCCAACGTAATAATAGAAAAAAAAAAGTCCTAAATTAAGGGAAGACATACTGATACCGTTTCATGAAGCACACAGAACACAAAAACCAGTACAGAACAGAAACTCTTCATAGCATATCGTAATGAAAACACTAAATATACAGAAGACAGAAAAGCTGCAAGTGAGAAACAAGTTAAACATAAAGGAAAATCTATGAGAATTACAGGTGACTATTCTATTTAAGTATGTAAACCAAGAGAGCCTGGAGCAAAGTATTCACAGTTTTAAATGAAGATAGATGCCTACCCAGAAGATTTTACCCAGAAAACATGTCTATAATAGTTTAAGAGAAGAAAAAACTTCAATGATACAAATAAACTGAAATAATTCATATCCACCAAACCAGCCCTACAGAGATAACACAATGCAATACAAAGGACTGGAGTAAAGACTGACCCCACCTAAGAGTCAAAAGAAAGAAAACAAAGGGAGGTATAATTACTGAAACACAAAATAAGATCAAGGACACAACCCACAACTGGAAATCAATAGATCAGTAATAAATACTCACCTTTAAATAATACCTTTGAATACCAAAGGCCACAATTCCCCAGTTAAAATACACTGTCTAGTTGAATATATTGAGAAAGATAATCTTATTTTTTTGTTGTATCTAAGAAACTCATCTCACCTTCAAGGATAGGCACTACTTTAGGGTGAAAGTATAGAAAAAAAAATTCCAAGTAAATATTTCTAAGAAACAGGTAAGTGTTTCAAGTTCACTTCATTATGATCACGGGAACAATTGATCAAGAAGACATTATGATCATGAACATATATTCAACAAACTCTGGTGCACCCAATTTTATAAAAACAGTACTATAGAACCTCAAGCCACAGATTAACCCCAACTCAGTAATAGTAGCTGACTTCAGTATCTCTCTCTTTCCAAGAAACAGGTCAGATGGACTAAGAATGAGCAGAAAAACATCTGATACAAGGTGTCATTCTTCAAAAGGACATAACAGACATCTCCAAAACATCTCACCTAATTACAAAGAATACACATTCTACTCAGCAGGCAACAAAAGTTTCTCTAAAAATAAACCACATAGTGCGGCACAAAATATAGCAACAAATACAAAAAAATATAAATAATTCCATACTTTCATTCACAATAAAATGAAATAAAATTTAAAATCAACAGAAAAAGAAGCTGGACTCAGAGAGAATAAACAATACAGTCTTGAATAATGAATAGGTCAAAGAAATCAAGAAAGAAATAAAAGTATTCCTGGAAGTAAATGAAAATGATAATACAACACCACAAAGACTGAGGCACATTAAGACCAGTACCTAAGACAGAAGTTTATAATGCTAAGTGCCTACATTAAAAAATCAGAAGAAGCACAAATAAGACTTAATGGTAAAACTCAAGACTGGAAAGACAAGAACAAACAAAGCCTAAACCAGCAGAGGAAAAAAAAATTACAAAAATCAGATTTAAAAAATCAATGAAATAAAAGCAAAGTAAACAATACAATGAATCAGTGCATTTAAGAGCTGGCACTTTGAAAAGATAAACAAGATAGACAGATCACTAGTCCAGTTTATCAAAAGAATGAAAGGCCTAATAAAAATCAATCAAAGCAGAGACAAAAAGAGAAACATTACAACAAACACCAGAAAGATTCAAAACATTATAATTGAATACTATAAAAACCTATAATCTATTAACTTTGTAAACCTAAACGAAATGGACAAATTTCTAAATTCATGGAAACTACCAAAGTAAACTAAGAAGAGATTAACAACTTAAACAGACCCACAACAAATAAAGAAATCAAACAGTAGTACAAAGTCTCCAGCCTAAAATTAAATCAGGTCCAGATGTATTCAGAGCAGTATTCTTCCAGAACTTTAAAGAAAATCTACAACCAATACTACTTAAATCATGCAGAGTAATCAAAATAGTGGAAGAACTCTCAAACTCCTTCTATGATGCCAGTATTACTCTAGTACCAAAAGTACGAAAAGACAACAACAACAAAAAAGCTATAGGCTCATATCTCTAATGGCCATAGAAGCAAAAATTCTTAATAAAATGATAACAAATACCATATAGACACATATCCAAAAGGTCATTCAACTTGTCCAGCCCTAAGTGACACATCTATATGCAACCTGTATACCTAAGGCTAATGGAACGTAGAAGAGGGGTAAAGAACAGGACACTAATGAATCCCTCAGTTCTCATTAATGTAGCTTCCTCATGCAGTGGAGGACTAGGAACACAAAAGGTCACAAACAGCTAAAGCATAGAGAAGAAGAATCTGCTGAATTCTGGTCCTTGAACAGGACCCGTTTATTAAATTTCCTCCACCCAAGACTCAGGGACCATTGGAGAAGAGGGAGCAGAAAGATTGTAAGAGTCAGAGAAAAGGTGGATGACCATGTGGAAACAGAGACCTACAAGCTCCTGGCAATCTGCTCATATGATTCTATGGCAATGGTGTCAGCATACGCAAGTCCCATGCAAACTCAGGCAGACAAAACCCAGCATATACCTGAGAAAATGAACAGCAGGCCCCAGTCTTATCAAATATTGGCAACTGATTGCTGCTAGATGAGGAAGAGCTGATATTCCTAAAACAAGGGTTTCTAAATAGGCTGAGTATACCTCAGTGGATTGACTTGCACTGGGGAATGTCTGAGGACACTGATTTGTCATAGAATGCCTTAACATGGATGACATAGTATATGGGCTCCAGTGCAGGGGGTGGGAGTGGTATGGGAGGGTGTTGGTGGTGACAGGATTGTTAAAATGATTAATATTGATTGAGATTTTCTATATGACATACACTAAAATTAAGTAAAATTTTTATAAAGGAAGGTTATTCATCATAAACAAATAGGCTTTATTCTAGAGGTGCAGGGATGGTTCAATGTACACATTCAAATAAGTCTGATAAATCATATGAATTGAACTGAAAGACAAAAATCATGTGATCATCAATAGATGAAGCAAAGACCTTTGACAAAATCCTATATGCATTCCTGATAAGAGTACTAGAGTGAATTGGACTGGAGGAAATGGGATTCGACATAACTAATATAATATACATTAACCCACAGCTAATATCATTCTAAAGGGAGAAAAACTTAATTTCCATCAAAATCAAGAACCAGAAAAGGCTGTCCACTATCCCAAATCCTTTTCAATATAATGCTTGAAACTTGCTAGAGCAGTAAGACAAGAGAAGGAAACTGAAAGTGCACTACTTGGAAAATAAAAAGTCAAGTTATCCCTACTTACACATGACATGATATTGTATTTCGGAGATTCCAATAATCTCACCGGAAAACTGGAAATGATCAAAACTTTCTTCGAGGTTACAAATTAATCTACAAAAATTAGTAGACTTCCTATATACAAATAACAAACAGAGAGAGTTCAGGAAAATACTTGATTCACAATATCCTCAAAAATGAACTAGGAATAAAGCAAACTAAAGACATTAAAGAACTATTAAGTGAAAACTTTAAATCTTTGAAGAAAGAGATTGAGGAAGACACTAGTAGACGGTAAGATCTCCTGTTCTCATATATTGGAGAAATCAATACAGTGAAAGTGACTATACTAGAAAAAGCAATTTACAGAGTCAATGTGATCCCAATCAAAATCCCCATGATATTCTTCACAGAAATTGAAAAATCCACCCTAAAATTCATATGGGCATACCAAAGACACAGATGGCCAAAGCAATCCTGAGTGCAATAGAAATGTCCTCCTGCAGCAGATTGTGATTAACACAGAAACCCACAACCAGCCAATGTGCAGAGAACGAGAGGCTGCAGAGTGCTTATTCCTGAGTAGGCCTCCTATTTCAAACATCTGACTCGCAACATTCATGGATCTTTGCAGAAGAGGGGGCATGAAGAATGGAAGAGCCAGAGGTGGAGGATGACCACAAAAATACAGAGTTTTTCAGACAACTGGTAAGTCACACGTATGAACACACAACAATGGTGACATCATGAATAAGTCCATGCAAGCGCAAACCAGACAAAATCCCAGCATGGACATGAGGAAATGGCTAAGAAATCTCAACCTAGCTTAAGGAACTTTTGCCAGCTGATGCCTGCTAGGAGTGGAAGACATAAGCACATACAGTGATGGAGCATTGATAGGTTAACCAGGCTCCAGGGGCTACGGATCCACACTGAAGGGCATGTGGAGACAGAAATTAGCCTCTACAGGCCATATTATACATACCTATATAGATATATGCACACTGGAGTACATTAACTTGGACAGGGGGCAGCCAGTGGTGATCCAGAGAGTGATCTAAATACCATCAAATTATATTGTATGAAAATGGCAAAAATTGAATAAATGAACATCTGAATCTACAAGCTTGCCTCAAACCACTACATGTGATGTGTCTTAAAAATGTATACGTTCATGCAGTATTCTAAATTTATTTTGCATTTTTTGCAAAACCCTTTGGACATTATTTTTAATTCATTGGTTTCTCAGAAACATTTAATATGACTTCCACACATTTGAAAACTTTCTATTTCTTAAATGTTTGATTTTCATTATGAATTGATTTATCAGTGTGTTGCCTGTGCTGAATTTAAGCAAAATACGGCACATTAACTTTTGTCTTGAAATTTATTTTACTTTGCTTCATTGACTATGATATGTTTCCAATTGCATGTCTAGGGGGTGTGCAGTGGCAACTGATGATGTCATTATTCCATACATGCCAGTTCATTCTGAAGGACTGATATTATTCTTCTGATATTTATACATACTACATAATTTACTGATTTATTTTATACCCACTGAAATAAATTGTCCTTAAATTTAAAGATTTAACACTTTTTAAATTCTACTACTCTTAATTCAATGTGTTTGAAGTTCTATGATGAGACTGACATATGTGTAGAAATGCTATTGTTTGTATAGACATTGTGATCTCAACATGTTTCTGTATTGAAGACTAGGCCCCAACTAGATAATCCAAACAAACTGAGATAATCAATGGATTCTTTCAGAGACAGATTCCTAACTGTATGAATTACTAGGAGTTGTGGAAAGGTGTTGGAGGCCTTGCCTAGTTGGGGTGAGTCAGTCAGTTACTGTAGTTGGGACATGGCCTTGGATGATGAATTACTAGGAGTTGTGGAAAGGTGTTGGAGGCCTTGCCTAGTTGGGGTTAGTCAGTCAGTTACTGTAGTTGGGACATGGCCTTGGATGCTTGTTCTCTTTTTCTTTCTCTCTCTCTCTCTCTCTCTCTCTCTCTCTCTCTCTCTCTCTCTCTCACACACACACACACACACACATGAACACATACACCTACGAACACACACACACACACACATGCACACACGCACACACTTTCTCTTTTTTCTCCACCATTTTCAACCATGATATTCTGATTCCATTAGCCAAAAGCAGTGGCATAGCCATCTCTTGTTCATGTTCTGAAAGTCCTGAATCTATGAGCCATTTTATTTTGAATTGTTTTTCTCAGGTATTTCCATGCAACAACAAAATAAAACTAACATAGAGAAGTTACGACTTTCTAATGAGGTTTTTATTTTTACAAAATGTCTCTGTTCATTTCTTATTTATTTGTAATATCTGATTATTTATGAAACTTGTATAGCCAGTTGGCTTTCTGTGTTTAACCTTATGTTATATCCTTTCAGTTTCAAATCATTTTATATTTAGTGTAAATATAAGTTATTTGTATATTGTTATTACTCCTCAGGCATAGCATTTGTATGATCTCTAATTTTGTGATCTAATCATGAATGAGTTTTGTCCATTCAGGATGGCAGGCCTTCAGTTCCACCAAAGTCTATTTTGCCTCTCCTCACTCTGTTCCTTTCTTTACATCTTCACAGTAATTACTGTATTTTAAGCATCATCTAATCTCTCTCACCACATTCTCAGCAAAGTCACTCACTACTGGAAGCTTTTCCCATGCCTTTGAAGCTATGACTTATTGGTGTCTTGCCCTTCAGGTTCCAGAAGATGATCTGAACACTAACCTCTGTCTCTCAGGGTTTAGTACTGCCAACATGCACTTCAGAATTCTAGGCCCTTGTATTCATGGAGATAATTATTTTAAGTGTTTAAATTTATTTTTTAAAATATTTATTTATTTATTATTTTATAGTTTTATGTGTATGCTTGTATTGCCTGCATGTAGGTAAGTGCATCTGTGTCATGCAATGCCCACAGAAGACAGAAGAGCCTGTCGGATCCCCTGGAACTGGAGTTACGGACATTTGTTAGCTGCCATGTGGGTGCTGGGATTTGAAACAGATCTTCTGCAAGAACAGTGTTCTTAACCGCTGAGCCATCTCTCCAGCCCCTTCATTATTTTTATCTTATGTATATGTGTGTATTGCCAGCATGTATATAGGTACGCCTGTGTTATGCCAGTGACCAAGGAGGTCAGAAGAGGGCAAGGGATCCCTGGGACTGGAGTTACAGACAGTTGTTAGCCTCCATGTGGGTCCTGGGATTTGAACCTATGTCCTCTGCAAGAGAAGTCAGTGTTCTTAATTGTTGAGCCATCTCTCCAGTCCACATGGAGAACTATTTATCACGTAGAAGTCAGGGTGATCTTGAGGCTTATTTCTTGGTGTTGCTTTCTCTCATGATTAGCTAAATTTTGTTTATTTTCATTCAACTAAAGATAGTTGTCTATGGTCTGTCTAGTTTCTGACCCGTTTTCTTTGACAAGCCCAGTGGAAGTTATTCTAACAGAAGCAAGTGTCTCTAACTTTTGTTGTTCTATTTTATCTTTTCAACATTATATAATGCTTCAGAAACCAACTCTGACTCAATCTTTATACATTTGGTCATATCTTAATCGCTATCCTCCAGGGGGAGCCAAAGCTTTACCTGCAGGTATAAAAAATCTGCATCTCTGAGTTTCCAGAGACCAAGAAGAAATTTTACAGAAAATCTTCTCAAGAAATGTCTTGACTTTTCCTCATCTGCTTTAAGCACATTATATACTTTCACCTTGATTGGGGCACATGTCCTAGTTACTTCTATTGTTGTGATAAAAACACTGACCTATAACAACTTGAGGTGGAAAGAGTTTATCTTGCCTCTACTGGGTCACATTTCATCATTAAGGGAATTTAGGGTAGGAACTCAGGGCAGGAGCCTGGAGGCAGGAGCTGAAGCCTCTATGCAGAGGAACACTGCTTACTGGCTTGCTCCTCTGCCTGTTCTCAGCATGCTTTCTTATATAACACAATATCACCTGCACAGGGGTGGTACCACCCACAGTGGGCTGGGCTCTCCTACATCATTCAACAATCAATCAAATATCCCATAGACAAGGCCAGAGTTCAGCCCAGTGGAGGTAATTTTTCAATTAAATTTACCTCTAGGTTTGTCAAGTTGACAACTAAAGCTTTCCAGCACAATTGACCACTTGTCAACTTGACACCCAAACACATCACTATTAAACATAACCTTTCCATTCTTTATTCCCAAGGTTGATCACATGTTAATATTAATATTATATTATAAAAGAGTGCAACCTTAAAATTTCTATGTTCTTTAAAAACTTCTAACACTTTAAAATTTCAGTCTCTTTAAAGAAGTCTCTTAGCTGTGGGCCTCTCTAAAACCCAAAACAAGTTACATACTGTAGCATTTCTAAAAGGAAGAACTGGAAACATTTAAGTAGATCTGAAGTCCAGCGATGTAGGTCAACACAAGACATCTGAGATTCGTTCATAATCTTCTGGGCTCCAAAGGGCTTGGGCAGCTCCACTTCTATGGCTCTGCCATCCATAGCACATAGTTTGTCTCATGGGCTCTGGTGGGCTCCACTACATACCTGTTGCTGCCCTCGGTGGTCATCCCATGATCCTGGTAACTCCAATATGATGTGGTCTCTGCTGAAACTGAGTCTGCACTTTCAACAACGGGCTTTCCTGGCCTGTTAGGGTGAAAAGCCTCAGAATCTCTTTTCAGGCCTTCAACCACAGAACCGCCTGGGGGACTTACACTTTGCTAAGTTCTGCTTCCAGTTTGATGTGCAGTCTTGACCCCTCTGGACCACAGTTTCTGTGTGCTGATATGAGGAAATATAGCCCAAAAGATTTCACTCAATGATGTGGTCTCTTGTACTCACAGCTGATTTTCAGCACCAGCTGATGAGCATCGATTATCTGATTATCACAATAAATCACTAAAATGTTCACTTCCAAAATTCTTAATTCAGAATGTATCATATATCCAGACTTGATAGTGTCTTCACTTCCCTTTGACACTTCACAAACCAGAACTCCATCATCTATGCCTCTTTCAGTATTGTCTTCCAAGTTCATACAGAACAGCTCACTGAGCTCCAATCACTTTTTCAGTGTAGAGTTTCGTAATTTCCCATAGTTCTCCCAGGTACATAAGGACAGGTCCATCGCAGCAATACTCCAGTCCTGGTAAACTCTTTTATCTTCCTTAGCTTTTTATTGCTGTGATAAAACACTGACCGAAACCAAATTTGTGAAGAAAGAGTTTATTTCACCTTCAGCTTACAATTCATCATAGAGGTAAGACAGGGCAGGAATTCAGGGCAGGAACAAAAGTACAGACCATGGAGGAGTGATACTGGCTTGCTTCCCTGGCTTGTTCTCAGCATGCTTTCTTATACAACAAGGGACCACCTAGCCAGGGATGGCACCACCCAGAGTGGGATGGGCGTGCCTACTTGACTCAAGAATGAAGAAAGTGTCCCACAGACATAGCCACAGTTCAACTCAATGGATGATACTCCTCAAATGATGTTCCCTCTACCCAGGTGTGACAAGTTGACAATTTGATGCTATACAGCACAACACACTTTCAGTTAGAAAAAGATATAGTCACAAGGATAATCATATGCTTAAAGCACAACTGTGAAAATAATCTATAGCTTCTGAAGAAATTCAAGCCCTCAGACTTTACAAGACTATTGTATTTTGAAGATGAGTGGTGGAAATTCACCAAATTTTTCAATCAAATGGTAGCAATGGATTAATTGTTTCATTGGAATGTTTATTATGATAAAATATAAGTGCAGTGTAAATCCTCATGGCACGTATATTTTATGTTTGTTTCTTTTAGGTCAGTATATTTGATCACAGCTCTTTGTACATTTTATCTATATTAACTGTAGTCTGCGTTCCGTATTTTTGGACCTCATCCCTGTTTTTATGTTTACTTTTGTTTACACATTTGTTTATTTCTTATTTTACGAAAGCTTGGGTGTAAGATTCAATTTTTTCATGTCAAATGCAACTACAAACAAAACTAAATAACAAATTATCAAAATCTGAGCGGAGGAACAGATATGTAAAAGAACCTGAGAAACCCCTCTGCTTGCTAAGTCAGTTGCTAATGATTGGTGAGGCCTCCACAATGATCATTTCACTTCCTTTTAATTCACACTCTGTATTTCTCCCATGTGTTTATTCTAAATACAATACTACTTAAGCTTCTCCCGTGTATCAAATCTGTCAGTGACTGACCATAACATAAAATTCAAAGATGAGTTTGCAGCAAAGTATGATGGAGCCCCTGACTATCCATTAACCTTATTCTCTCACCCTCTCCTCTCCATGCTCCAGGCATTCTTAGAAGTAAGTTAAATTGCCAGTCATCTGTTTTCTCATAACTTCATAACTTTATTCAGACTCCTTCTTAGTCTATAATTTCACTTTCAACCACTTCCATCAGTAAAGTGTTATTTCTCCTTATATTGCTTTTTTCCAAGTGTCAGCTTTTCTTTTAAAGCTTTAATGACCCCCCTTCCTCCCTCAAGCAGTCTGTGACTCTCCTTGCCAATCTCAACTGTATTCTGTAGGCCTTTTCAATAAAATGCATAAGGTGTTTTTGTAATTTATAACTATATTTCCCTCTATCGTGTGATTCTCATCTCGTTTTGAACTGCATCTCACATTATCTTAAAATTCCTAACACCTAGAAAATTATTTCATTTATTCATATGTCCCACAAACCTTTCAAATTATCTTAACCCATAGCAGAAGATCTGAACCTGGTGAAACGCAAAAGGAAATATTTCTGTTCTTATATAAACAAAGTAATACCGAAATCAAACACAGTATAATACTTAAGCCTAATAGAGGCAAATCAAAACTCAAAAACTAAATAGCATTTCATAAACCATGATTCTTCTTCCTCTATATAATAAGGACTGTGAGAAAATAGATAAAAGGAAAAAAAATCAAACTGAATGGCCATGGAAGATGAATTCCTCACCACACATACTTGAACAGATATTCTGATTGAAGCATTCTGCATGGAGACTGGTCGTTTTGGAAGCTCTACATGCTTTAGCCATTTTAAGTTGTTCTCAAGACTGAGTGTGAATCTGCTCCTCATTATACTCATTCCCTGAGTCCATTTGTAAGTCATGGCATTTCTTGTTTCTTTGAAAATAATTCTAGTATTCTTGTTTTACAACATAAATAGCAGCACAGAGTGACATTAGGATCTACCTTCTCCCTGCTGGCCCAGCCTTGCCCTTCTAAGTTGGAATCTTGATAAATTTCACATAGAACAACTATGTTCACCCTTGCTATGAAATAATGATTAGTGGAACCACACACAATATGCTCTGCCGTTTATTGTAATTCTCCGTCAACAAAACCTGCTATATTTGTACCTTAAGAAACTACTGTTGTGCTTCATTTTCTCCCACAGAGCATACTTGTCACACAGCATGTGCCAAACTTTACTGATCCTGGTGCCACATTTTTGTTGTTTAATTTTTGTGGAAGTTAGAGAATTTAACTAAGTCATGTCTTCATACAAAGAGTAATTAGAAATAACCAAGGAAAGTGGCTTAGTAAGCTATTTGAAAAATTTTTGGAAAATGGAAGCCCATCTAGGTTATTCAACGTTACTCACAGGTGAGTATTCATCTGTAGACTCAGAGACAGCTTTGCCCAAAATTTAGTGGAGCAACATATCAGTGGGGCCCTTGTTGTCAAACCTCAATGCTTAAAATTATATTGTGTTTCATTAGTTCAAGAATCACCCTCTAAGGTATTCATATTAATAAGAATACAACAGGCACCATAATAAATGCACAACCTATTGACAATCTCTATGTTCTCTAATGCCTTACTCACTAATCTGAAATTCAAAAGGTGTTGCTGGCCATAAGGCATGCATATAGATAATTGTTCTTAATTTGTTATTTTATTTAAAGTAACACTCCACCCCCTAAAGATATAAGAAGAAATGAAATTGAGAAGGAGATGAGAGATGTGTTAGTGGGAGGGATCTGGGGCAGCTGGAGGGAAGGAGGGGGAATGGATATGACCGAGATACAATGTATAAATTTACAAAATTTTCATATATATTTTATAAATGTTTTATTAAAGATACATTCACATCACTGAAAAAGAAGCACACCTGTACACAGATCTATGGTCCTAAAGGAATTGCCGGACTCTAAAGCCAAGCCACTGAGTAATTAATGGTTTTATATCTCAAAGACAGGGAAATGATTTATTACTCTAAGGCGCTACAGAATGAATGTTTATTTCATACAGAGACATCTAATTCTAGGTATTATGGTGTTAGGACATGGGGACAGTATAGGTATTAGAGGTGATTAGATGGTGGGATTTCTTGTTCATTCTATCATATAAAAACACAATCAAAAGAAGCAACAAAAAGCAGACTATCAGATGAACCTAACCATCCTCACACTTCCAGCTTACAGTAAATTTCTGTTGTTTATAAATCACCCACTATATATCTATTAATTATAGGTTCCTGAATACACTAGGACACACATTTTATAGAGTAACTCCTCAAAGAGAGTGTGAAATCACTTAGATATCACCAGATATAGACTGAACAAAATGGTAAAAATTTTTTGTCAGCTTTGAGCCTTCTTGGAAAGGTAATTTATTTTATTTTTAAAAATATTTTATTATTCTTATTTTATATAAATGAGAGTATTATCTGCATGTGTGTAAACACACCTATGTCATGCAATGCCCATGGTGATCAGAAGAGGGTGCCAAGTCCCATTTAACTGGAGTTGCAGATGGTTGTTAGCTTCGATGTGGGTGTTGGGAACTGAACCTGGGTGCTTTGCAAGAGCAGCCAACACTCTTAATCACTGAAACAACACTCCAGTCCCTTGGGAAGGTATTTTAAAGGTAGATGGGAGACCCATACTGGTAAAAGCTGTGTCACAGCTTGTTCATCTCTTTGTAGGCAGGTTTGGATGGGGTCATTATGGACTCTCAGATCTGCAGTTAGTACTTGGCAACAGATAGTCTTCTCATCCATATCTTTGCACTTATGCCTCAACTAGTGCAAACCCTAAAAAAAAAAAAAAAAGTAAAAGAGGGCAGTTGAAGCATTCTCCAGTTAAGCCTCTTTACTGTCCGGAAGCACTAAGTGATATACCTGACTGTTACATCCCTTCTGGCTTTCCACCTTCATGACGTACTCTGATTTCCAACAATATGGCTCACTCCTGTGCAACCTTACACCTCTCATTTTAGATAATTTCTTACCTACTACTCCTCTTTTGAAAAGGAACTGTACAAGTCATTTATTTTCAGAATACTATGGTCTTTATCAGTAACCTCTGAATTCAGATAACCAGTTTTCTAAGTGCTTACAAAAGTGTTTACACATCCATTAATCTAAATAAATGGATAGATATCCTTGTTCAGACATGACATCTGAAATACACATGAACTTGAGTATTTACTTTATGTCAGTTTGCTGAGCACCATGATCAGCTGTCTGTTGTAAGTTACACTAACAAACTAGGAAGTTAACAAAGAAACTGTCATTACAGATAAGTAATTTTTACCTTCATTTAGTGATTACAGACTTCAGTATGGGGCATACGTGCACCCACCCTTGGGATATTAATGAAGAGGAACATGAGATTTGAGATCATATAATTATCTTTGTGTTTTATTATTGATAGAAAATATCTCCAAATATGTAACTAACCAATCAAGGCCATGACATTCAGCATAAATTATTCATGAGATAATATTTTCTCTCTGGTGTCTAGGAAGTTTTATTTTGCCCAAGGGATATCCTTCCCTATTGAGCATAGCATGTGGTCCTGATGATGGTAAACTCTTCCTAGTCAGCACTGTGCAGCCCATTATGAAAGGAGTCATGATGCCCATAATCATCCCCAATGAGTGAAGGTGTCAACCGCTGAGGGATCAATCTGAATAATATGAGAAACTCACTTTCTTCTCTGCCTCCTGTTGCCTTACTGCAAGCTAGATCATCTGGACTGACTGAGTCATGTCCAGCAAAGTACCACATTCTTTGCTAAAGTCAGTATTCCTGGCATGCAAAGCCTGGTCCCTTGAGAGATTTCGCTTTCATAAAAATAATAATAATAAAAAATGTTCTCTTTTATCTCTGACATATAGACTGAGAACCTAGTGGAGAAGGAGCTTTCCCTTTTCTTCACATTCACCTTGTTGGTAAGACCAACATCTCTTCTAGAACTGGACAATGACATACAGATCATTACAACAATGCTGAGCTGAAGTTACAGAACATTAGAGTTTTGGGGACAGTACAGATTCCCAGTAAATTCCAGGTCACATCTGTATCATATGAACATAATCATCGTCATACCTGGCCCATCTCTCACCGTGTACACATGCAATCAAATTTACGTGAATTTAGAAAAACTATTTTACATTCAATATACATGAACAGGTATGGAATAAATTGATAAGCAATCCATATTTGTACATTTGCAAATCATTAGGTCAAATGGGAGACTCATTGAAATTTGATTTAATATGACATGGCAGATAGTTAATTTTAACACATCACCTATCATTAAGTTAACTGGCTGGAATAGTATATGTATTTCCCACATTTTCATTTAACTAATGCAAGAAAATTATACAGCAAATTATTCAGACACACGACCTGACAGTGTGTGATTAGTTAACACATGTTATTTAGCGAAGACGAGTGTCAGTCTTCACGTTCTGGGAAATGCCCAAGAATAGAGAAGTTTATGGGTCCTTTATGATGTTCTGCAGCAGTGTAATGACAAAGTGAAATATTTAAATGATTTCTTGTGGCTATTCAGTGAGAAAAATTAACTCTGACAGCAAATCTCGGTGGTATACATGCAATTTCCACTGAGAAAACACTTCTTGACCTCGGCAACCTTTCATTATTCCAAGATTTTTGAAGCCGCATATTTCAATTGATAGAATCAATAAGCTGGCACTATTTCTGCCAGGGGGTAGATTCTGCTATTCTGGAGTTAGAGACACTTAGTTGAAAGTGTTTCAGTACCAAATTGCAGTTATAATAGACTTTGACAGAGACCCTTCTTATGATATTTCTATGCATGCTAGGATGATGCTCTTTTGAAAATATCTATTGTTCTCCCAGTTCCTGGTTATAGGAAATTCTTTATTTGATATCAAATTCACTCTTCTTATTGAATATTATACCATAAATTCCTTAACTACCAATTTTGTACTGATTACTGATTTAATTTTATTAAAAGTGTATGTGTATGTGTATGAGTAACTAGTCCTTATCAATATTTGTACAATTACTCCATTACATTCAACTTGCTACATTTTTTCAGTGTAGTTCTTCATGAAGAGCATACACAAATAATTTATATAACACTTCATCTTATGTATCAAACATAATATCTACATTTGAGAGAGCAGGGTCTTCTTTTGTTCTTCAGGAACAGCCTCGATGTAATCATAAATCTAAGATGTCTATGACCTCCTTTAACACACACAGGTTGAAACAAGCAATTACATTTGTCTGCCAGCAATGCTTGTCCATCAAGTACTTGGCAGCCGAAGCAACATCTTTATTGTCACTGTTGCTTCCTAAGCTTTTCCATTTTCCCTCTGAATGTAATAGTGCTCACATAGACAGCATACATATGAATTAATAGCAAATTTCAGAATTCCAAAATACTCTGCACAACATTTTGAAATTTTGAAAAGGTAAAATGAGTTGCATCAAGTGAAATGCACTTGTTAGAAAGTTTTTCTCTTTCAATAGAGTCAAATTATTCTTTGCCATCAAGCTTCTTTTATAGTTTTAAAATTCCCATTATGTTCGAAATGGAACAAGTACAATTAACCCAGGAATCATAAGGTGCTCTCACAAGCCATACAGGAAAGAAAGGCACCCACACTGTGTGACAGATACCCTCAGGTTGACAATTTGTCAGCAGATGCACACCTAAATAGAAATATTCCTTGAATTCCTGGTGCACCTATCTTCCAGCTTCACAGTGCCTTTTCTCCTCAGGGAACTGTAGGGATAAGAATCTCTCCCTCCTGTTACCAACATTTTAGAATGTGTAGAAACGTTTGTCTTTTGCCTCCTCTCTGGGAGTCATTTATCATCTCTGAAGCACATTTTTGTTACTTTGTTTTAAAAAGGAAGGTTGGGGTTCATGAGACCCACTCAGTTATCAGGGTCAAATGCAATTGTTTCTGTCTTCCTGGGTTGGTAGCTTCACCACATGATGAGTGGTGCATAAATGCTGCCCTGTATTTCTGGCTCTGCTATTATCCACTTAGAGAAAATCATAATTCATTGCACGCTACACTGTGAGAATCATAAACAGCTGAAGAAAATTATTACTACTGACCTTATCCCAAGTATACAAGTTAGAAAGAAGCTCGTTGTGAAAGAAAACAGGGTGTCCTGGTGAGTTCTATTATAACTGCTCCAAGCTTCTGCTATGGCACTTTTGCAAACTCCCCTATGCAGGCTTTTGTTCCAACTTTCTGTTTCTTACTCTTCCTTTTTTTTTCACACTTTTGTTCACTCCTTAAAGTATCTGTGGGGTAAAGTAGATTAAGGAGCATTGCTAAAAAATATGGGAGTATTTAAAACATACTTTTCCTTAAATAAAATTAGTAACACTGCTGCTACTATTGGCAGCCATACTAGACTGAGAACTATTGGAGACTGATTGCTACTGGGTGAGGAAGAGTATGACTTACATACCATCACTAGATAGGCTGACTAGACTGAAGTGGACGCATTTACACTGAAGGAAATTTGGGTACAAATGCCTGAATGAATAGGACTTATCATGTATGGCGGGTCATATGAGGTTCTGTGGGGGGATGGGGGAGGCATGGATGTGGGAGGGGGTCTAAATTTGATTAAGTACTGTTGTATGAAATTAAAAAATCTCAATTAAAAAAAACTAACGATAGTAATAAAATATTTCATAGTTGCAGCAAGCCTCTGAACATGGTAGGATTTATAGTTCTTTTATCACTGTCACTGGGAGGAAAAACAAGTTGAAATTCTGCCCCAGAGCCACAGACATGTAAAAAATGTAGCTATAGTGAGTCAGAAAGTATCTAGAGCAGCTGAACGAAACCATCTCTTTAGAAATCCGTGGTGTTGATGCATTCCAGAGTGATCAAAATATATTCTGTATCTTACATATGGGATTATTGGGAATATCTGTTTGAGTTTGGAATGCTTTTTAGAAATATTTTTCCTTCCAACTCTGTCATTAGCTAGAGATGAAAAGAAAAAGATATTTTCCATGTCATTCATGAAGCACCGTGCCTAACTGATCATGAAGATCAGTTCCTGATCCATAGTAGGTTCCATATGTCCACTTAAAGAGATTGTCTATCAAATCAAAAAATTTCTTACAAAGTATTGCAGCTCACAGGTAGGTAGAGATTGTGACCCAGCCTGTGCTTGATTGGCATTGATTAGATAATCAAACATTGGCAATCTCATATCTACACAAATATGAATATTTATGTATATGAATGTTGTGTTTAAAAAGAAAGAAAGTGAAAGACAGACAACAGTGTAGGTGGATTCCTGTGTACCTAACACATTTTTCAATAAAATGTTTCCTGAATATTCTTTAGTGTACTGGCTACTTAAATATGGTGTTTGACTGAAATCACCTAATGTGGATATAATCTCCCAACTGAGGTGTATATTTGATGAAGGTATATTTATTGTAAGAAATAAAGATGAATAATAAACATTGATGTCTTAATCATGATGAAAAAGACAGTATTCATGACCACAGGAAATAAGTATGCAGATCACATTGATAAGGTTTTGCTACAGAAGAGAAAATAAAGCTCACCTCAAATGGAATAATGAAAATGAAAAATTATCAGAGAATGAAATATTAGTAAGAAGAAATACCAGGAATGAAAGGGATTCTGGCTTCTCCAAAGAGTAGTAGTTTTAAAGACAAGCTGGGATGACATCACTGGGGGATAGTGGATGATGAGAAACTTTCATCAGGCATCAGTGATTGTCAGGTCCCATGTGGGTTGGGATCTTGTTACATTTACCACAACTAAATTTTACATGATAATCACAGGTGGGCTTGGGAGGGGAATCCTTGGAGTGTGTGTGTATGTGTGTGTGTGTGTGTGTGTGTGTGTGTGTGTGTGTGTGTATGTCCCCATGTGTTGACTAGACATTTATATTTTCCTCTGTTAATTGTCTATTCTCAGATGACTGTTACTATATAGTCCAATGTCCACTCTTTACACACTTTGTACAAAGATAAGTGGAGTCAGGTTATCAGTATATTTGGATAATTTGGCATAAGAATAAGAATTTGGAATGCTTCATTTCTGTATGGTTTTATGCAGGTTGAGATATCACTGCTTTAGTGCAAGTGTCACTGGAGAATTGACAGCATAATGTTCTTTACTTTATCTATAAAAGTATATTTGTTATGACAATCGCCACATTTTTATTCAATAATGCTGGATTTATTGTAACAAACTATTTCTGTGATCCAAAATATGATTAATATTACAACTCGTGGAGCCTTAAGATGAATATTATTTTTAAAAAAGCCTTTGCTTTGACATCGTTGCAAAAGAATAAATTGTTGTGACCACTGGCTTACCCAGCACGTGTAAAGCAGTGAACACATATAGTGCATTTGCAGTTTGACTAAATCAAATGAGGATGCTCACAGCAACTTGCTTGATTTGGCATTTGAGACACAACTTCTTATATAATGCTTCTGACCCAGAGCATAAGAGACTGCAGAGTGCTCATGCCTAAATGGGACACCTATATCACATCCTCCTCTCTGAAGCTTCCAGGATCATTGTGGAAAGGAAGAAGTAGAAAGACTGTAAGAGTCAGAAGTGGTGAATATAAAAGGAACTCATATTTTCCAGACACAATGGGCAGTTGTACATATGAACACACACCACTTGTGATAGCATGCACAAGATCTGCACAACGACAAGCCAGACCGAACCCAGCAAGAAGATGGCGAGTGGCACAAAGCCCCAGTCCAAGCTGAGGAATCATTGGCAATTGATATTTTCTAGTAGAGAAAGGGTCAGTGTTTATTAAGAATGTGAGGCTAGTTATGTTGTCCATGCTCAATAGAGGACATGAAATGAGAGAGGGTACAGAGGTGGGGTAGTTCTGCGAGAGGGTCTGAATATGATCAAAATAGACTGTGTGAGATTCTCAAAGAATGAATAAAATACTATTAAAATGTTTTTCCCTACAAACTACATGAACAAATGACTTAATTTTCCTTTAAATTGTGCCCTGTTTTGAAAGCAATATCCAAATTTTGATTAAAACTTATTCAATGTGAATGGTGTAACAGCTTTTGTTTTGTTTACTCTCCTTTAATGGGAAGCTCATGTGATAAATGTCAGGTTCTTGTAATGATTTTGGAAAAAGCATAAACTGAGAAAGTAACCTGAAAACTGATAAAGACTACCTCATGTTACTATTACAGAGTTTTTTTATATAAAGTTATTTTATGTGTTTTCTATATTGCATTGCAGAATATAGGAGAAGTTACAACATTCTCCTTCTGTTCTCTGTTCCTTTGTCTCTGCCTTTCAGTGATACTGCTCTGTGAAGTCCAGAGAATGATCCAACAGCCCTGGTGTTAGTTTCCAATGGGTATAAAAGGAAATGGAAAATGATAAATAGCAAGTGCAAAAGAGAGAAACAGCAGATAAATAGCAAAACATTGTCCAATAGGGCACTCAAAGCATTCAGCAGATGATTACAGTTGCTCAATTGAGGGGGTAAACAGAAGGTAACATCATCAAATCAGGGATTTACAAACATCCAGAAGGAATCACTGGGGAAACCCCCGGGATACAGTCAGCTGAAGATCCCCACCCAGATGTCCAGGGGGAGCAGAGTGTCCACTCTTGTGAGGCTTTCAAGTAAAAGAATAAATAACAACAGATAGACATCATTAAATCAGCCACATAATCATCCTTCAAAAATCAAATAGACATGCTGAGACAGTCAGCTGGAACTCCTAACTGAGACTCCTAAGTGGACGTTTCTCTGTCTTCTCCATGAATAAGGGCAGGCTTCCCATTCACACAGTGCTTCTACTCATGGGATGTTTTGCAATTCTCTTCCTTTCCTCCTTGGTGAAATGTCATAGAAGACATTTTAAATAACCCTGCTGTGCCATACTGGAGTCTGGGACAGAAGACCCTTCCTTTTCCTCAGATTCTATCTGTGACAAACACACAGCATATGATAATTTTCCAATTTAGCATACATTACAGATCCACTTCAAAAGCCACTCCTCAAGAAGTATAAACTTTATGTCATCCCTTGAGGTAAAAAAATGATTGTTTTTAAGATTTCATAAATTTAGGATCATTTTAATATTTTTTTACTTATTTAATTAAATCCCAGAGTAATTGTTTTGATGCATTTCTTTTCATAGTCTATCCTATCTGAAAACACACCAGAAATGCAGTTATAGGGAAGTGAATTTAGGTTTTTCAAGATGACACATCTTAAATCCATCATGCCTTGACATCAGACTTTCATCTCATAAATCAATGTGGCTTTGCAGAAACTTATTCTCGTGCCTTCCATATACTAAATCCCTCTGGTTTTAGCATACGAACACGTTTTTGTGTATAATTCATTTTTCTTGTCTTTGGGGAGTTAAGCAAAAGTTGCAAATAAACACATCCAAAAATATAATTTATAACACCAACTGTAGTAAAGAATAAACAGTTTAAATATTACCTGGAAACTTTGCAGAAAAACAAAATTTTAGACACCACCCAACAACCTTCCAAGTCATAAATTTTGTAAGTGACATCCAGTAACATGTGTTGAACAAGCTTTTCTGGTAATTCTGATACACACTAAAATCTCAGAAACACTGCTCTCAGTGACAGAATTCTACCCCAGGCCTTCTTGCAGGTCTGATTTCCAAACAGCTTGTTTCTTGTGCTCTTAACATTCTATTCCAGCCTTCAGCTCACACACCTTCAGGATAAGAATTATTGCTATGCTTTAAAAAAGTCTTATATGTAGTTTCACAATCACACTTCCCAGCTCTGCAAGAAAATAAAGTATTAGTTTCTGAGAGCATATTTCAGCTTCATCTAAATTTCATTGTATAAAGTTATTCCATAAAGTGTGAGATGATGACGAGAACTGGTCTAGTTTTACTATAGATGAAGTTTTCGCATCCATTTTATTGTGATTTATAATACATTTAATGTCTGTCAAACAGTTTCAGAAACATGTACCCACTCTGTCTTTCCTAGAAATCTCCTAGTACATTGCATATTTATTAGATACTAACACCTAATGGAATGTAACTTCCTGGCTCTAAAATATAAACTTCCTTGCAGTGTCATGGTTTTGGGTACACCTGAGAGCTATTTCAGGGCATCATTATCTCTAGTGAGATGGAAATGGTATCTACGGGTTATTTCTCTAACAGGAGAAAGGTGTAACAATTGAGCTAAAAAGTAAAGCTGGTTGTCCTCAAGTAGTGGCCAGAAAGAAACCAGTATTTCAAAAATGCATAGAAGGCTCAGATGAGCGACTACTGTTCTGTTATCTTGCTAAGAATGTAGGTCACATATTGGCTTCCCATTATTCTTTAAAAAAAAAACAACTAAAAGAACAGTGTGGTAAAGGGAAACAGGAGAAGGAACCTGCAACTGAATTTAGATAAAGAGAAACATATATAAAACAACTATTGGGACTGGAGAGATGATTAAGTGGTGAAGAGCACAGGCTGCTCTTACAGAAGACACGGGTTAGGTTCCCAACAACCACATGTGTGGGAACCTATCCCCGGATTCTCTGCTGACCTTGCACCCCTGGCTGTTGACCACAGTTACCGGAACACTCAGTACCACATGACCCACCCACAAGTTCCTGTTACTGTGCTTCTCTGCAGCTGAGGCGGAGCCCTGGTGTTTGTTCTACTTGTCTGGGACTTTTCGACTGGGCTGGGGAGCGATATTTCAAGTCCTCAGCCGCTCGCCCGACCTCCAAGTGCGATTTGTAGTGCTGGCGATACACCACATGGCAGCTAACATCTGCCTAACTCCAGTTTCAGGGTATTTTCGACTGGGCTGGGGAGCGATATATATATAGCAGGCTGTTCTGGCAATAAAATGAATTCTCTCCACACGAATGACCCACTGCCCTGTCCTTTTTCAAGTCCTCAGCCGCTCGCCAGACCTCCAAGTGCGACACCCTCTTCTGACCTGTGAGGGCATTGCGTGACAGGTGCACTTATATACATGCAGGCAATACACCCATGTACATAAAACAAAAACAATAAATAATATATTTAAAAATAAAAACTTCAACTCTTAGTAGGTGTCACTAAAATTCCTTCTGGAGATATGTAATCAGCTTCTATCCCATCTTCCCTTGCTCTCAACAACAAACCAAGGTATGATCTCACTAAGCTGGAGTCTCAAAAGCCAGGGAGTTTATCAGACTGGCTTTCACACTAATGGGTAAAGGTTTAGCTTCAAGAATGTGGGCACTTCCCCCTCTCCTAAAGACCACATTAGAAAGTATTCATGCAATCCTGAATGGTGGCTTCTCCACAGTGGCATAAAATGATGATAGAGCCTCCTCTCAGCTTCCTCAGCCTAAGTATCCTTAGTCTCCTCCCCGCAAGACCACATGGCAAGCTGCCCCAAATCCAGTAAAAAGGCTCCTTTCAGTGCTTATGTCAGCAGTGTTAATTAAACTCAGTAGTTCATTCACATACCCAAAGACATAAAATTATCTGAATGCTGGGTATTTAAACTCAGATCCTCATGTTTGCACAGCAAGTGCTCTCACCTACTGAGCAGTCTTCCTAGACCTAAAAATTGAAATTTTGACTGCATTGTCCACATGAATCTCTTGTCTTCATTAGGATTTATGCATATATGTACTAAGGTTTGTATTTTTCACATTTATAGTGAAACCAAAGGAAAAGATTCATTAAACATTTGATGTCACAAATAACAGTTGCACTTTTTTTGTTTTTTGGTGTTTTTGAGACAGGGTTTTCCAGTAACCCCAGCTGGCCTGGAACTCACTATGTAGATCAGACTGGCCATGAACTCACAGAAATCTGCTTTCCTCTGCCTCCTGAGTGCTGGGATTAAAGACATGTGCCACCATGCCCGGCTAATATTTGCACTTTTGGTAGTTTTACAGTTGAATAGGTACATTTATTTTTCATCTGATTTTCATCTGATTTCAGATAGCTTTATATATATATATATAT
>NW_008337804.1:1191774-1193099 GCF_000622305.1 Nannospalax galili | reverse complement strand
TTGCATATTCTCTGAGATAACTAGTAATCAAGAACCTTTACAAATGTGATCCAATTGCATCAACTACATGTGACCTACTACTTTTTTTATTTTTAAAATATTTTTATTTATTTTTATTTTATGTGTATGCATGTACTGCCTGCACATATGTGAGTGCACCCGTTCATGCAATGTGGTGGAGGTCAGAAGAGGGCTTCGGTTTCCCCTGGAACTGGAATTACGGATGGTTCGTACTCACCATGTGGGTGCTGGGAATCAAACCCAGGTCTCCTGCAAGAGCAGTCACTGCTCTGAATCTTTGAGTTATCTCTCCAGCCCTGTGACCTACTACTTTTTAAAATGTCATACATTTTAACATTTAATATGATTGCCATTGCACTGAAAAACTTGGGAAGTTCTTCAATGAAAAAGTACCAAAAACAGAAATTAAATTGTCAAATTAAGTACTTTAAGTGCCACTTTGAAATGAACTATTGATCTGTTTGAAAGGAAAAAAAAATAAGGAAGGTATCTGCTAAAGCCAAGAGTAAAGTAAAACAGATTCCCCAGAGGATGCCTTTGACTCTTCTGTGGGCACAACAGACTGCCTGAGGCTGGATGATTGAGGAGTAAACTGTTTTTTTTTTTTTTTTGGAGCCACAGTTGAGTATAGGAAGTCCAAGAGCATTATGTAACTTCTGTTCTGATGGGGATGATCTACTGAAACATAGTATAGCCAGTCAAGGAAAAAGACAAGCCAGCATGTGCAAGGCCATGAAAATATGGCAGCTGACTCCATAAAATGTCTTGTTTCAGAAATTCACCCAGTCATTTGAGAAATGCATTAATGACTTTTAATAATGCAGACCTGGCTATTTCTCCAAACTGTCACACTAGGGACCAAATTATAACATGAATTAGAAGAGAGGCAAACCACACCAGTAATCACACCTTAACCTTAGTAAACCTTGAAAGTCAACAGTCAGGCATCTCCATGATGGGACTGAAGGTGTTAGTCTAAACAAGGGGTTTTCAAAATAAAATAAATATTCAGCTAATTTTTTTACTAAATATATTCTAGACTCTTTTATACACTGAATATATAAAATTAAAACTTTTCTTCTTATATGCTTAATATCCTCAGGAAAATCCTCTTGTAATCAACTGGTGAAAAGTATCTGTATGCCTCATTGCAAGACATTGGATTTCTAGAATGTGTTTGAATGTCAAAAAGATGTATAAAATTGCTTGCAGCCAAGCCTGAGGACCTGAGTTCAACCACTGGTACTCAAACACTAGAGAAAACTAACTGTCACAAGTTATCCTCTGATTCTCACACACATATG
>NW_008337804.1:1181429-1191707 GCF_000622305.1 Nannospalax galili | reverse complement strand
ATACACTCACATGCACACAAAATGTAAATAAATAAATGTAAAAAAATAACAGAAAAGATTTTATATTCAAGCAAGAAAAGTGAGAAGCCTTTGTCCATAACATCAGATCTGATCTTTATTACTAATTTAAAATTCAATTTTCTTATCATGGAATTTGTACTAATTTTTGTTTTAGTTGCATATTGGCTTACTGTTGATCAAATCAATCATGTATCTAAAATTTTCACATTTCCTTGGAATTGTGCATCCCACATGTGTTTGATGAGTTTCCCACTGCTCCTGACCCTGGAAATGGATGCTGCAAGATAATTATTGAATTTCAGACTAAAACTATCAGGTAATAGTGACAACAATTGTGCATCTGTCAGAACTTATCATATCCCTGATATGCTGAGCAATTAATTACATCTTTAGTGGTGGTAAGTTTGTTATGGTTGTGGTTTATTTATATTCTGAATCAAAGTTAAGATGTAGGTCAGATTTAAAAAGAAAAAAAAAATTGAGTATCCAGGGTATTCCACTGTAATAAATAGTCATAGCTGTAGATGAGAGAACTTCTTGGTTCTAATACATATTTTTTGGAGTTTTCCTGAAATTTCATTTTTTGTAAGGTTTTCCTTTATTTTTATTGTGTGTTTTGTTCAAAGACTCATGGGGGGAGGTATGAGTGAGTGTAGGCAGATGTATGTCACAGCATGCATGGAACAACTTTGTGGTCTTTCTCTCCATCGAATGTAGGCATTGTGGGATTCCAGGTCTTGGATTCAAGGTCTCAAACTTGCATGGTGCATTAGTCACTTTTCTGTTGCTGTGATAGGAATGCTGACCCAAGCAATTTATAGAAGGAAGAATTTATTTGAGCTTACGGTTCCAGGGGAATTATTGTCCATCTTGGTGGGGAGGCATGGTGGCAGACGTGGCTGGAGAAGAGGAGTAGAAGATAAGCTCTACATCTTCCAGCAGGCATAGGAAACAAGAATGACTGGAGATCTGGCAAGGCCTAAGAACTCTCTAAGCCCACCCCCAGTGATGTGCTTCCTCCAGGATAGCCACTCCTTCTAAAACCTCCCAAAACAACACCATCATCTGGGGACAAAATGTCCAAACACTAGGAGCTTATGGGGGACATTTTCCTTCAAACCATCACATTCCACCCCCTGGCCCCCATAGGCTAATGACCATATAAAATGCAAAATGCATTTAGTCCAACTTTAAAAGTCCCCGTAGTCATTATCAATCTCAATACTATTCAAGCATGCATAGTCCACAGGTAAATATCTTAACTGTAAGCCTCTATAAAATCGAGACAAATTACATACAACATACAGTGGAACCGAATACATATTAGCATTCCAAAAGGGAGGAATGGAGGCATAGTAAGGAAATATCAGACCAAAACAAGACCAAAAACCAGCAGGGCAAACACCAAATCCAGTAGCTCCATGTCCAAACTTCTGGGACTTTACTTCCAAAGGGCTTAGATCAGCCTCTCAGGCTTTGCTGCGTGCAACATACACCTCTCTCGTGCTGGTACCACTCCCTGTATGCAGGTCTTCTTGGCAGATGCCTCACAGCTCTGGCATCACGGACTTCTTGGGATCTCAACTGCCAACCAGGCTTCACCTTCACAGCTTCACACAATGGCCTATCAGGGCCTTCTCTAGGCAGAGGCACTCCTACTTCATGTTGCCTGGCCTCCGAGGCTCTCTGAAACCTCAGAGGAATAATTGATGACCCTTCACTTTTTCATCTTTCATGCTTCTAAAGCCAGCACTGGGTGAATGACACTGCCGATTTTGACGCAAGTTTGGGATGGATTCCAGCTTACTTTATCCATTTTAGAAGCTTTTCTCTTCCATGGCCCCTTCAGCATGGAGGCTTAACTGGGTATGGTCTTGCCCTGGAGGCACTCTCTCCAATGTTTAAGTCTTAAGTCAGAATCTCTAGGCCCCTCCTTAATCACTTTAATCTCCTTATCAAAGAGATCCTCTCCATCACATGCCAAAGCTCCAACATTTGTATTCCTAGTGCTTTTTTCAATACAAACTGTATTTCCTTCTGCCCCATTTTCTCTCTTTCACTGTATATCTGTATAATATTCACCATTAATATCCATGCCACCATTTCAACATTAGGCTGCCTTGAAATTTCGTCCACCAGAGAAATTAGTCCATTGCTTTTCACTTTAGCCTCAGGCAAGTTTTTGGGTCAAGGGAAGACTCCAGCCAGACTCTTTGCCCAAATATCCCAATTGCTGCTTAAGTCCTTATTTTCCTCTGGTACTACATTGTTCTCAGCACTGCTTTCTTCCAGGCATCTACTAGACTGGCCTGTTAAGTTCTGCTTACAGCAATCAACTGCTTTCATAGCCCAAACTTCCAAAGTGTTCCACATTCTTCCAAAACCCCACATAGGTTCTTCACAGTCAACACCCCACTCTCAGTACCAATTACTGTATTAGTCACTTTTCTGTTGCTCTGATAGAAACGCCGACCCAAGCAATTTATAGAAG
Source organism: Nannospalax galili (assembly GCF_000622305.1). Lineage (NCBI taxonomy): Eukaryota > Metazoa > Chordata > Mammalia > Rodentia > Spalacidae > Nannospalax > Nannospalax galili. The sequence goes on along the minus strand of NW_008337804.1, from coordinate 1,189,195 downwards.
GAAGAATTTATTTGAGCTTACGGTTCCAGGGGAATTACAGTCCATCTTGGTGGGGAGGCATGGTGGCAGAGGTGGCTGGAGAAGAGGAGTGGAAGGTAAGCTCTACATCTTCCAGCAGGCATAGGAAACAAGAGCAACTGGAGATCTGGCAAGGCCTAAGAATTCTCTAAGCCCACCCCCAGTGACATGCTTCCTCCAGGATAGCCACACCTTCTAAAACCTCCCAAAACAACACCATCATCTGGGGAAAAATGTCCAAACACTTGGAGCCTATGGGGGACATTTTCATTCAAACTATCACTTATAACATTAAAGCCAATAGAAAGGCTAGTGTTAGCATACTTAATTATTAAGAGTCTTTTATAAGATAGGAATTTTAAGATATAGAGAGATGGATATTTGATGGAGGACTTGCTGAGGAGAATTGGTTACCATGATCAGGGTGACTGAAGCATTTGCCATAGCTCATTTGCAAGACAGACTTTTGGCTCACTTCAGTCCAGGTCTGAAGGTCTGAGAATCAGGAAAGCTGTTAATGTAACTCCCAGTTCCTGGTCCAAAGTCTGACATCTCTAAAATACACTAGTACAGATCTCAGAGTATAAAGATGAAAGCTGCACCAGCCATTTGGCAAATATTGCTATTAGCTCCAGCCTGAAGCTCTGGTGTCCAAGATCATGACAAAATATGACCCCAGGTCCAGATGCTGGGATGGAAAAGGACCCTGACCCCAGAAATCCTGAGAACTAAGATCTAAGGGCACTAGAGGGTCTCAGTGAAGAAAGCTAAGATGAAGGGCCTTAGGGAGTCTGGAATCTTAGGAATGGAGCTCAGAGCCTACAGTCTAGGGCAGAGAAAGATATTGGAGACCCAAGTTGGCCTGAGTGCTGAGATGGCAGAGACTGAGACTTTAAAGACCAGAGTGACATGCAGATACACATATATTCGTAGGTTAACCAGGCTCCAGTGGATGGACCCACAATGAATGATATTTAGGGACACAAATTAGAGTCCATAGGCCTGATTATAAAGTACATTAAGTTGGGCAGTTTTGGCAGTAAAAAAAAAAAAGTGCAGTGAAGGATCTAAATACTATCATATTATATTGAATGAAAATCACAAAAAAAATCAATTAAAAAAAACTGATAACAGCTCTTAAAGAGAGAGTGTGTATTCACATTTCCTCTGCCCCTTTTTTAAAATCTGAACCTTCGGCCAATGGGGTGGTGCCTGCCTATACTAATTACAATGTTATTTTTAACATAATACATTTTATTGAATGTTTGATAATTCCATATAATGTATTTTGATTGTATTCAATCCTCACACCCTACCAAATTCTTATCCTCTTTCTAAAAAAAATTTATTAATAGCCCAGCCATCTAATTTGTGTGGGCAAGGTACCATTCACTGGACTGTGGTTGACCTACCAGCCATCACACAACTAAAGGGACCCTCTCTCCTCCAGAAGCCAGCAGCTGTCAATAACTCTCAGCTACAAATGAGGGCAACTGTGCCCTTAGCCTCCTTGCAGGGATGTTGACTGGCTTGATTTTGTGTAGGTCTTAAGCAGACAACCACAGGTGCTATGAGTTTCTGAGTGCAACAGTCCTGGTATATCCAGAAGATACTGGTTCCTTCCTGTACACCCTGACTTCTGCACCTCACAGTCATTTCATCCCCTGTTCCTTGATGGCCCTGAGCCTCGGAGGGTCTCTCTCGCTTTCTCTCTCTTCTTCGCTGACCTCAAGATCTTACAAATATTCTGCCCCTCTTCTATTTTCCCTGTGCCTTCAGCGTGTATGTGTGTGCGTGTGTGTGTGTGTGTGTGTGTGTGTGTGTGTTACAGATGTTCTATTTGTGGCTAAACCCTTCACTTAATGTCATTCATTTAACTAAGATATTAACACAGGTCTATCCATAAATAATGTTTTACCAGCTACCTATATAACCTTTAATCCAGGAAACCTAGCTGAAAATTAATCATAACAATCATCAAACACAAAGTGTACTAAAAGAATTTGATAAGTTGTGAATGTACTACGAGGCACAAGATTAAACTGTGAGCAAGTAATAAGATCGTAATTCTTTTTTCCTCTTTCTTTTCGGTTCTTTTTGAAAATGTTTTTATTTTGTGTGTGTGCATGTTGAAGTTATATGTGCCACTGCACGTATGTGGAGGTCAGAGGAAAATTATGTTGTTAGTTCATTTTTTTTTCACCTTTACTTGGACAACTGAGATAGAACACAGGTTTCCAGGCTTCCCCAGTCTTTACCTGATGGGCTATCACACAAGTTTCAAATTGTTCTTAATTCTACATGTTATTTGCCATATTTTCCATATTACAGGGAACATAAGGCAGTATGAACTTTGAGGACTTTTTTATTGAATATGAAGAAGACTCTTCTGTATCAAATATATGAAAGATCCACAAAAATCAGAAATAAATGTTAAATGAAGAAACATAGAGATCTTAGCAAACAACAACAAAAAAACCCCTAAAAGACAAAAAGGTGAAAAATATTGCCATATTTCCTATCTTGAAGAATATGTATATAAAAATGAATTTTTGTCAATTTCCAGTCATAATAGCATGTTTTTATGCATCTCTAAAAATCTAAACTAGGACTGAACAGATGACTCAGTGGTTAACAGCACTGATTTGTCTTGCAGAGGACCCTGGTTTGATTCCCAACACTCACATGGCAAGTAAGAATTGTCTGTAACTCCAGTTTCAGAGACTCTGACACCCTCCTTTGGCTTCTGCGGGCTTTGCACAACAATGGGTGCACTTTTACACATGCAATCGATATACTTATATACACTATATATATCTATATATAATATCCACCTTCTGATGAATGTAAGGCCAACTTCACAGAATGGAGCCCATATATGGCAATGTTATCAGGGCCAAGGACCTGAAGTTCGGAGGTCATGAGGCATAAGGGAGAACCTACTACTATTATTCTACTAAATAGATATAATATTAAACTGACTCTTAAAGAACTATTATTATATCCATTGATACATCTCTCCGTTCTTACCAATGAGGACTCTTGCAGCATATAGAAAAATAGTGTCCCACAACTTGTCAAGGCATAGAGAATAACAGACTGTGGAGTGCTCATCCATAAATGGTATACCTATATCATATCCTCTTTTCTCAGTGCTCTGGGATCATTGCAGAAGATGAGCTGGAAAGATTTTAAGAGCCAGAGGTGGAAGATGAATGCAGGGAAACTGTGTTTTCTAGATACCACTACACAAGTGAACTCACAGCACTTGTAACAACATGCACAAGTCCTGTGCAAGCCTAAGGCAGACAAAAACCCAGGATGGAGGGGAGGAGGTGAGCTGGAAGCTCCAGTTCTAGCAAAGCATATATTAGTATATTAGCAATTGACAGCTGCTGGGAGACTGACAATTTTCATTAGGGGTGAGATACCTGATAGGTTGAACTGACTTCACATGATAGTCAATATGCAATAGCACTTGGGAAAACAAATTAGACTCAAGACTTTAAAAAGAGCAATAGCAATAGAAGACATGAAGTGTGGAGGGGGTAGTAAAGTATGATAGAGATGGGTGAGGAATTTGAATGTGGTCAAATTACTTTGTATGAAATTCTCAACGAATCAATGAAAATATTTGAAAAAGAAAAAAATATAATATTTTCTCACCAGTCTATCAATGAACTATTTTGGCTTGGATTGGCCATCCATTATTTTTCTGGTCTTAAATGTTATTATTCATAGAAGTGTTCATTAGCTAATTACATGCTAGTCTTGGCTCAGATCTCTGGAAGAGACTAGCCAGGGCACGAACTCACTGTAATCAGTAAATGGCAAGAAAGAAGAAAGACGGCCTAACGTTGTTCAAGTTCATGTCATGTTAGACTAACATTCTATTAACCAAAGCAGACAAAGCATGGAAACAATGGGGAAACACTGTGCTTAGACAAAGTGTGTGGAGTCAAGGAAAGGTGAAGAATCAAAGTCACTGAGTCAGTCTAATGTAATTATACAAGACAAAATCCTAGAGCTGTATGTGAGGTCAATAAAACCTTTACTATGGGAAGACATTTCAACATGCTCCTTTTAGTCAGTGAGTACTTGAAAAAAGAAAAATAAATAAAACATTTGAGCACAGAAAAAACAGAAACTCTAAAATTCCTCCACGGTAAATATGTGGTATTTGCCAATGATTCATATATGTAAGACCATGAAACAAACCGAAAGTCCAAGCAACAGGCACCATTCTCCATTTGTAATGAAATGAATTTAAAAATCACAAAAATATAATGGCACAAACTCAAAATTTGAAATGTTAAAGTGGTGGAAAGCCAATTATGAAGTGAGAAAAAATATCTGAAAGTAGTATATTTGATAAGATGAAAATATACAAAGCATAATAGGGGTTCATACAATTAACAAAAACACAATGAAAAATGAGTTAGAATAATGATTATAGCATAATTTTAGAGTACTGCCTAATATGAAGGACACTCTAGCTTTGAGCTCCAATACTGCAAATAAACAAGCAAACAAACTGTTCTGGATAGCTTCAGTTGTCAACTTGACACACCTGGGTAGAGGAAACCTCAGTTGAGAAATTATTTCTTGATTGTTAAGTGATGTGGGAGGGCCTAGCCCATCATGGGTGGTGCCATCCCTGGGTAGGTGGTCCTCTGTCCTATTATAAGAAAGCAGGCTGAACACCTGAGCATGACCAGGAGAGCAAGCCAGTAAGCAGTGTTCCTCCATGCCCTGTGCTTCAGCTCCTGCCTCCAGGTTCCTGCCCTGAGTTCCTACCTTGGATTCCCTCAGTGATAAATTATGACCTGGGAGATATAAGCAAAATATACCCTTTCCTCTATAAGTTGGTATTGGTTAGAGTGTTTTGTCTCCATAATAGATAGACTAACTAGAACAGAAATTTTAAAAAATGAGGAAGTACAGAGCAAAACAAATTCTAAAAATTTGATTTGAAAAAATTTGATTTGACATGTAAATGGCCATATGAAAAGATATTCCATATCAGTAATCATAAGGGAAATGCAAGTCAAAATCTCAATTACATGATACAGGTTTATCGTGGTTAGTTACAGAAGCACAGGTTCATGGTGAATCAGCACAGAGGAGAGCACCAGGGAGCATGGCACACCAACTGCATGTGGTCTATTTGGAGCAAAGCCAATGGATCCAGGAAAGCCATGGGCCCTGGGCCTTCACACCACAGGGAGATAATAGTTTGCTGGGTTACCACTATTGAAGGACATTCTGGTTTGGGCTGATTGAAGCAGAAGCAGGGCTTTTCTAAGTTGTCCCTTCTTAGTTCAATATATATTGCTCCCAGGTTGCTTTGGAGAAATGCAGAGAGAAAGAGGAGCAGAACTGAATCAGTTCAAGGTCCTGCATGGATGAAATTTGTTGACTCTTCAAAAGTTAAAATACAGTAAATCTGGACTCAATAAAAAATAAATAATCTAAACATTTCTACTAACATAAAGGCACTGAACTCATGACTTTAAGTATTCTTATTAAATACCCTACCAGAAATCAGACAGGTTTGTAATTATGTTATTTAATATTTAATATCTTTTTATGAGTCTTGGGACTAAAAGAAAATTATATTTTCTACAAACTTTAATTCAAATAAATAATGCTTTCTATGTTAATTGAATTTCAAAGTGGATGATTATTTCTGTGTACATCCTTTTTGGGTAGTATTGTTCATAATAACAGGCAAGAGTCTATTTGTCCTGCAATCAGACTTTTTATTCATTCTTTAATTGTAGTCTGTAGGGGAAAAAAAGAATTATGATGAAGTATTTACATTGCAAATCATATATTTTCAAGAGAAATAGCTTTTATTTTTAGCTTTTAAAATATGTGGGAAATATGTTACTTTAAAATAGTACTGCTTTAAAAGCCTGGGATGGTGGTATACTCCTATAATCCCAGCACTTGTGATGCAGAGAGGCAGGACTCTGCACGTTTCAAGCCCAACTGGTCTACACAGAGATTTCAAGGCCAGCAAGGGATATACAGTAAGACCCTATTTCAAAAAAAAAACAACACTAAATAAATAATTAAAAAATGAATAAATGTGTAAAATATGCAGCCCATCTTCATTAATATATTTATATGTATTTTCATTTTTCTGAGAATGACTCCAGCGACATGTACATATCAGACAAACACTCTACCTTACTAAACTACTCCCCCAGCTCAAACTCCAAATTTTATGCTTAATTTTATTTAAAGGGGAAACATTTATTCATAAACAGCAGATTTAAAATCATTGCTGTCTTTGAAATTCAGAAGAGATTGCTTTTATTTTATTTATTTCCAGAGTAATATTTTAATATGAGTTACCACAGCATAGTCCACAATACAGGATTTAACATGCATGGAAATTATTTTAAATATTTCAATGATTACATTTTTTGACACTTGTATAATTTTCCATTTAAACAATCAAAGCAATTAACTGAATTCAAATTGACCATCCGCTGTATGTTTTCAAGTTCTTAGATATAGCTATCATCCACATTAAATAAGCCAATGTTACCATTGAAATTATTTACTCATTATATAATAAAGCTGAGCTTGTATAATTATTTGGTTAGCTGACAGTCTATAAGAGATTACAAGTACTAATGTGAATTGAGTCTGAAGGCCATGCTAAATTGTCTGTGTGGTTATGAGTATTGATCAAGATAATAGCATAACTGCATAATCTCTTCTTTCTCTAGTATATACATGCAATTCCAAATATTTGGCTCATTTGTTCCTTTAAGAATATGTAAATATTTAGATGATCACTTCATTTACAAACCTGTTGTTTCCACCTATTTCTGTTTCTATAGAAGCATTTAAAATTTTTTACCACTTCTACTTTATTCTTACTTTTTTCATTTAGTTTTCAAACATTACCCATTTTTCTGCTCTTTTTTTCCTATTTACATTCTTGGTTTTTATACTCTTTTTTCTTCTGGCTCATCCTTTATTCTGAGGTCTTCCTAACTCTCAGGTAAACTCAGTTTGATAATGCTGTGTTACTAAGACATATTACAGTTATTCCTGAATAAATAACCAGCCTGACTCTTAGCTTTTGTTTTAATGGCCAAGAGTGGATATGAACTCTGAGAGTTTCTTCCTTCTACATATCTCAAAGAACTGTGCTCCATAGCAAGGCCTCACTCATTTATTCAAACTGCTTCTCCAGCATAAATTGGGGCACTACAAGCTTGGATCCATCCTTATCTTATCAAAGAATCTTGCCCTTTGATCACTTTAAAATATCTCATACATGTAATAATAATTTCAAGCAGATTTCTCAATTCCCATTGCTTTCAATAGGCTGTCAACTAGCTTCCAGTGTTTTAAGCATACTCACATTCATTCACTATCGTGGGTAGAGGGCAAAGTAGGGTGGTGAGGGAACAAAGGTAAAGTGTCCAGATCACCAGAGTACATGGCTCAGTGAGACTGTTACATTATAAACAGTAACTTTTTGATGCAAACTTGAGTAAAAGTCTTCATCCCAGATTCTCTCTATATTTTAAGTTATTTCTACAGTGGGGGACTTCATCACACATGTAATAGAGATGCAGTTTTGATATTTTGGCTACCATTAACCCCCCGTATGCTATTTCTGTGCCAGTTAAAACCAGAACAAGTCATATGTATTTGTACACATCTGTAATCCCACCCTCAGGAGGCTACAGGAAGAAGATCTCCAGTTTATGCAAGGCTAT